>NW_025942312.1:0-403 GCF_000764305.2 Hyalella azteca
AATCATCTACAGACGATGTTGCCATTCCATTTAGATGAAAACTGTGTCTAAATCAGAACTGTGTCGGACGGCTTTGCGGCCCGCGCTGAGTGCTGCGCGGCTCGGAATCGATGACCGTGATTTGCACGAACGTCTGCGCGAAAAAAATATAATTAGATTGATTTACGCGAGAAATTTCCACGTTTATATACATCTTCCTGAGTGTGGGCTTTATGATCTATATAGCCGATGCGGCGATGCTCAATGATCAACACTGGTGACTGGTGCATGCTCTTTGCGATCAAAGTGGCCGATGCCTAATGATCGACACAAGCGCACGCGATTTACGATCGTTTTAGCCGATGCCCAATGATCAATAGTGATGCACGTTCTTTGCAATCAAAGTGGAAGATGCCTAATGATC
>NW_025942313.1:0-42676 GCF_000764305.2 Hyalella azteca
TGCTTCTTTTAGCATCGTCTCCGCTCCCCCCGGAGACCGCCCCATGAAGGCTTCAATCAGTACAAGATTCGGCCACCTTGTGGCGCCCTTCCTGGCTGATGGCAGGATGCCCGGCGGTGCCTACGGAGAAGTAAAACGCTCCCTCCGTGGGGAGATAGCCTCCCGTGTTGCCTCGACGGCCGGTAGCAACGCTATCCTCTCAACCCCTCGACCACCGATTGCAGCAGAAGAGGCCTCGCTCCCTCGTCCTTACCGCTCAGCGCTATCCCAGCTACGCTCGGGATACTGCAGCTCCCTTGCGTTCTACACCCACAGAGTCGGACGCTCCCTTAGCGCCGCTTGCCTGCCCGGAGTGCGGGGATCCCCTCCAATCCGTCCAGCACCTCTTTGCCTGCCCCGCCTTCCCCACGTCCCTCAGCGTCTCATCTTTGTGGGACAACCCCGTGGAGGCGTCGACGTTCCTGGTCACCCTCCCTGCTTTCGCCCATCTTCCCCCTCTTTCGGTGCCCCCCCTCCAACCACCACCAGAGCCTCCGCCCACGCGAGCGTGACGTTCGGCGCAAGAAACAACAACAAGTGAGCCGACCCTAGGAGGCATCTTGGCCGCGGAGGCCAAACAGCACGTCCCTTCCGTATTACGGAAGTACTCAGTCGTCTTTAGCACCCGGTTGCTAATCGAGCAACGGGAAGGAATCATGGCGCATAACTATTACAATTGCAGGCTTCCAGAAATCAACTTTGTAATCTTTATTTCTCCTTCACCCACCGATGCAATGGAACTTCTTTTAGCCACACCTCCCAGCGCAAGATATCTATCGCCTTATGCAAAATCTTCATTTCCCAAAATCTTCATTTCCTTCGCTTCCAACACTCAAAGCCTATCCACCCGTCGTCTCATGCGTCTGAATTGGGCCGAACATCTCGACATAGTAAAGCTCGCCATTGGAGCAGCCAGCAACTTATCCGCCCGAGCTCAGACAGCCTCATGGTCCTCCACTTCAAGCATCTTCGCCCCTATGGGATACAATTCTTTACTTGCCTCTATAAATTTTTTTTCATGGACTTTATGCCAGCTATCTGGAAAAATTTCAATAATTTTGCCCATCCTTAAGACCCTTAACCTGGTGTCAGGGTTCTCCCCGCCACGTCTTCCTCATCTGTCCAGCAGGCAAGATCCCGGAACGACTCCTACTCCCGCACATCTGGGCTTCCCTTGCGACCCATGTTTTGTTTGTGTGATCAATCATTGTTAATTCTTACATAATTTTCGTTTAAGTTGCATTTCCGATCTTTCTTTACTTAGGAGTGAGCCGAATCGAGTTTAACTCCTCGGGCTTTGACTTATCTGTGACTTGACCTCCTTCACTCTATAGAGCTTTTGCTTATTACCGCAATGTATATTCCCAACCTTTTGGAAGAGCCTAGTAATTTTTAAGTTGAATTACTTGAAAAAATTACGGCTTAAAAACTTGTGGGAAAAGCTTGGATGACGGGTGCGGGCTGTAATGTGTCCACTCTTCTAACACATATAATTTGTTTATTTATATTTCCCTCTTGTTTAACGATGTGTAAACTTCTAAATAAAAGTTCAATTCGTTTCTGATCCTTTAATGCTCCGCTTGAGTGTGAATTTATGCTACGGCTAAAACGATCAAAACAGACGACATATTCTAATGAATTTCTACTAAAAGTCTCGACTTTAAAAATTGAATAAATCCTCGTATTACTTTTAGACGTTTGCAAGCTCGTCTTGTCTTTCATTTGTCATACTGTAGGCCGGCATTATGTTTCTACAGTCAGTGCCTTTTTACACTAGGAACAACGATATGGACGATGAGGCTCGTGTCAAGCGCTTACTGCAAGAGACTGGCGCCCTCAACCGTTCGCACGTATTTCTGTATGCGATACCTCGCGACCGCGCTCTACGAAGATTAGTTGCTATATAGACGTCAATGAGAATGGATGGATGAATACTAATTCGAGCTTTGGCCCATTGTTCTCGGGTGTGCTGCTGTGAAGATGTAGGCGTTGTCGTAATACAACTCATCCAGAAGAAGGATGATGGAATGGCGAACGCAACGTATGAATTTTCTTACGAACCTCTGCAATGTTGACCTATACTCGAGTTCCTTAAAACTTCAACTTATGCATTTCGATTTTTATACTCCTTTGACTGCACTTTACAAAGTCATTCATGGTATCTATGAAGATGAATTAGCCTCTTCACTGGAGAACGAGTCGTAACGAGTGTGGAGTTAGTTGATGCCCCTGTGTTGCCCCTAGTGTAAACGGCCTTAACTAACCCGCTTCGGCACGTCGTATACATCTTAAACTATATAGATGTAATCCAGAATAAATCTCGCCTCTGACCTCGGTGGCTTTAGACAGAGTTTGTGCGGTGCCCATATTCATATTTGCATAGTGACCCAAATAAAAAATATACCAAATTTGACGAACATTAAATTTATTTTCTGTGACAAACCAAACGCGTAAGGGATACCTCAAGAAAAGAACATTTTAATAATAGTGACAAACCCTAAATAACAATATTCGTTACTTCCTTTTTGAAACATCAAATGAAAACATCAGGGCCATTTACTACCCACAAGCAAACGAATAGTGGTTAAGTGGCAGATGTACGGGTCCATAATATTATGGTGCCAAATAACATCAAGAGTATGAAATGATTAAATCAAATACTTCATTAAGTCAACACATGCGAATTTTGATTAAACATTTAAGCCTGTTTGTTAACTAGTAAATCTCGTCGGTTAGTTTCTTTCCTATACTCAGCTACACTTTTCCTTTACAAAATCTGATACAATTTCTTATAAAATGGCCAGATGCTGTAGAAAAGATAGAAAAAATATACTTTAAGAATCAAAGATAGTACAATATAAATTCACTGCTGAGTTCCCAAAATATCCTAGGGCATCACTCGAAAACACAGCCATCCTACACAAAACCAAATTCTTTATTTCTGTAAATCCTATCTTCCCCTCCTCATTGATGCTCTAGATGACATGTACGAGGCTCCAAATGTTGCCGGCCTGCGTGCGGTTGGAGTGCGTCCCATCATGGGACCAAATCGGCAATCACCAAATCCCCCCCTCCCGAAAGGGAGGCCCAGAGCCTGTTTTTTTGGCTGCGCCGGCGCACGGACCCCCGTGTGTTGCTGGCGGTGTTGCTGCTGAGATCGGGGGATGTTGAAGCTAACCCGGGACCGGTGTGGGTGTGTCAGATCTGTGGCCGCCGAATCACTAAGGCACAGACGTCTTTCCGATGTAATTCACGATCACTACACTGGGTTCATGAAAAATGCACCACAATCAAAACAGCAGATTACAATAACAACTGGACCTGCAGTCTTCACACAGCACCCCCAAGTACCATAAACCCACATATTCAACAAAACTTACCCCAGCAACACAACCCAGCACTACCACCCCAAAGACCCACTCAACAACCACAGTCATTAGTTCCACCAAACCCTCCAAACCAAAACCAAAACAAACCACAACTACAACCAAAAAACAGAGGAAACAGCCGAAACACTCTTAAAGTTCTCCAAATAAACATAAACACACTCTCAAACAAAATAGATGAACTAGCCCTACTTGCCAAACAACAACAAGTAGATATCACTGTACAAGAAACAAAACTCAAGCCCATAACAAAAACTCCAACAATTGCAGGTTTCACAACAATCAGACAAGACAGAACGCACAAATATGGTGGCGGTCTACTAACTTACATCAAAGACAACATCACCTTTTCTGCCATTCAAATCCCACCTAACATAAACCAAGCTGCTACAGAACTCCAAATTTCTCAAGTCCACTTATCCAATAACAAGTCCATTTACATAGCCAACCTATACATCCCTCCCAGAGACACCAATCACCCACTACACAACCAAATAGATCAACTCATTACCGAATGCTTAATCCACATCACCAATAAACCAAACACAATCATCACAGGAGACATTAACGCCCACCACAACTCCTGGCACTCACCTTACAATGGCCACAGAGGCAAACTAATAGAAGACATCATACAGAACTCTAACCACATCATCCTCAACCAAAACTCACCTACTCGTCTACCCACCACAAACAATCAACAACCTACCTCTCCTGACATCTCCACAGCCTCTGACACTATAGCAAACAACATTACCTGGACTACACTGACAGAACTTTCATCAGACCACCTGCCTATACTACTAGACTATAGAACAAAAACAAACTTCCGACTACAACACCAAACAAAAAAATACACTAACTACCACAAAGCTGACTGGGCCTCCTTCTCAACTGAAATAGAATCGGCACTAGAAAACGTAGCAGACCCAACTGACATACACGTCGCAAATAAAACCCTCAGAAACATCATAATCCAAGCGGACAAACACAACATTCCCAAAGGCAAAATAAAAACAAATCAACCACCTCTTCCAGACGACACTAGAGCTCTCATAACTCAAAAAAATCAAATCAGAACTGCAAATCACACAGACCCGCAGCTACAGCAGTTAAACAGAGAAATTGATAGAGCTATACAAGACCATAAAACAAACATCTGGAGAGAACACTTGGACCAACATTGGGACAACAAACACAATAGCCATATACTCTGGAAAACGATACATCAACTATCAAACAAAACCATTCCCACTCAACCAAACAAATCCATTAGTTTCCCAAACAAAACAGCACACAAACAAAACAGCACAGCACAGGAATGGGTGTAGGCCCCGTCCCGCACTTGTCGCGGGACGGGGAGGGCGAACAACAACAACATGTACGAGTGGCGAAACTTGCACTGGAGCTCAACGGTGTGTTTTGCCTCCTTGCTACAAGCTGGGCAACTGGAGACGCCACGCACGCTGTCGCATGCCCGTCACGAGTGTCCTCAAAGTGTTGTAGCTACCTCCCGCCTGGTATGTTGGGTCCCATGTACTGAAAAATGGCAATGGCGTTCTATTAAACGGTTTCATTAAATATGTCAATACCTGCAAAAAAATTATCAGCTTGGGACACATAATTCTTATTCAGTTTTATTTTTATAAAGATGATCAAACAATAGTTACCTTTCTGGTAAACTTTTACCGAAAATTAAGAGATAACGAAATTGCCGAGTCACTATCAGAAAGTTTGCCTAATTTAATACGTGCGCCTAATTTTAATTTACAACAATAAAGAATTTACCTTGTTCATGAAGACGCGCGCTTGCATTCGACACGTTTTATGTGTGTTGTAGATCTTGGTTCGTAGGAATTCGATCTTTCTCTTATGTTGAAATGGCATCAGTGTTCGAAGCTTGTGTCGTTTAAGAAACGACTCCATTTCGACGGTGCCTGTCATTGAATGAGCAAACACTATCATATGTAAGAATTTATTATAACCTTTAAAGTATCAGAAGGAAGGTGAAATTTTTTAAAATGACATTTTGATGTCGAATTACAATGGATACACGAGATACGTTTCGACGAGTTTCAGGTAAGTTTCATATATACACCTAACAGTTATTTGTCAGGGTCTTTCTATAATGGGCACTCACCAGCTGCTTTGCAACGGTCATTTCGGGACTCTCAGTAGCTAGACTTGGTTTCGAAATATACAAAATAGGATCTAGAACTGCGCAAATGAACGCACTCGTCAGTAATAAATGGCAATGGTTTGAATGACAATGGTTCAATTACAAAAATTAATCACTAAATCATTCACCAGGAAGATGTCCTCTTGCTCCTTCTCCATCTTCGGTGAAGTATTTTTTGAAATAATCCAAGATGATCTTGGTGTCGGCTTCGTTCCATTTGAGGTAACGCCGACCTGCAAACAAAAATTCCGATTAAATTTACGCTAGTAAAGGAGGTAACGATGTCTGACAATACGAATTGTCACCACGTCAGGTACGCAAAGAACGAACACAGAATGCACTTGCACGCAGTGACTTTAACGTGAAGTTTTAAAATATTAAGTACCTACTGAGGACTGAATTATTCAGGTGGAGTTTACGGTGATCAAATCAATGTATATCAAATCGAATTGACAGCGTGTATGAAGGTATATCAAATCAAGTACGTATGTCAAATCAATGAAATTGTAATGGTAATTATTACAGATTTTTGGTGAGGAGCTTATAATAAACGACGAAAGATAACATGAGATTACTCAAGATCACAAACACGCATCAAACGATGAAAACAATGGTATATACAGCAATTTGGGCCTGGTAATGTCAATGAAGGAGAAGAAGATGGGTTTCAAAACACTTACCTGTTGAAGTTCTAGGAGTTGACGAACACGGCTCCTGGAATGTAAAAAGGGTGTAAGAAAGTATTTCTTACTTAAGTCGCTTCTTTAGGGTCAAACTATCAATAACTGATTCTCATACAACAGTAATTGTAATATTCCAACCAGAATTAGTTAGTTTAGTGGCCAAATGTTTACTAGCGCTTCAGCTATTTAGCTATCTCGCACCGAAAGTCAAGATGAACATCACCATAGAGGTGGAACGTCTCAATTATTCATCACCCACAAGGGGCGGAAGGTCTCAGATGTCCAGCCCGCTGAAGCTGGCTCGAAAGAAGCAGCGTTAGCATCTCAAAGAGACGAAAAGACAAGGAGGGACAGGTGAAAAGCAACAGAAACGAAGACACTCGAACAAGAGGTCGCTTACACAGGACGTCGGCCGCCCGCACGAGAGAGACAGAGAAGGGAAATGTAAGGAATCCTACCTACATAATAACTTAACCCCACAACTGAGATCTGCAGTCAGACACCGCGAGCTCAGCGGTGGGGCGCTCAGAAACAATCCCCCTAGGAACGCGAAATCCCATAGGACTTCTGACGCGCACAGACACGCGTAAGAAGTCCCCCTGAGGGGCAACCATAATTAGTACTCGCTAAATATCTCCAGATAACTTCCCTTCAATTGATGGGATTATTAGACGTTCTGGAATACTGTTTGACTCGTGGAAAGTTAAGACGCAGCTTCATTCTTTTCAACGTTAATGCAGCTGTGGACTTTTTTAAATGCATTAATAAGTAAGATACTCACTACAGGTTCACGATCAGAAGCATCATCACTGGACAGAGCCCCAGGTGGTTCCCAGTCTGATTCAGAAGACGCGTGACTGGCAGTCTCCACGTCATCAAATTGCAATCTGTTGGAATATAACAAACACGTTACTACGTGACTTTACTTTACTCTCAATTACATGTTAAATTAGGTACAACAATGCATACTGTTAATATGTATTTTGAAAATTTGTTACCGGTTTATAGTACATTTAATTTCATTTCAACTATTTTCATTATTTTTTGTAACAGAAAAATCCCTTGGGTAAGCTGTAAAAATTACAGTTTATACGTGGCCGATTTTACTGCTATCTCAACTACAGCGGTACACAATACAATCTTATCAGTTGCAATTTCACTAGAATATTTTGAACGTTAGTTGTTATTTGATGATTCAACAACTATAATGAAAGTTATTTGCACATGTTCGGACATGCCTACATTACTCGTTGTCTACAATCATTGTGCTTAATTTACTATTACAATAATAATATACAATTACCTTCTGACGGTAGGACGAGGCCTTTGAATTTTTTTTTTCTCATCCGGAAAACCTAAAAATTACGAGAAATTATCAATATTTTTTATTTTATCATTATTTCATAATCTTAATTTTAGTATTGTTTTAATTTCAACAAGTACCTTTAATGAATAACATACGTAATGAGTATGTCATATTTCTAGAATGCCTTTAATTGGGAATAGCCTATGATCGTCATCAATATGTTCACAATATAAATATTATCTGGTTAATTATTAAAGGGATTTTTCCATTTAACGGTAATTACTGACCTGATAATTTGGTGATGACCTTGCCACCTGCCTGAGGAATCAGTGCCCTGGAGAAAAACATTACATGAATATTAAGGACCTTGCAGATTATTTGAAAAGCAGATTTGTAAGAAAACCAGACAGCAGCAGCACACACAATACTTTAATGAGGCTTCAGCTCTCCCTGAATTCTTATTAAAATTTTATCTTGACATATTAAAAATAATTACCTTTCCAGACATTTTGATTTTTTCTTGGGGTTTAGCCCAGTGATTAAAAACTAGTGACATCCATATAAGAGTAATTTAATTTACACTAAAAGTACTTACTTTATGAAGCAATAGTGAACTATTTTAGTAGAGAATACAATGGAAGCACATATCATCCAATTTTGTAATGTATAACCTTTTATGGTTGTGAGACGTTTCTGAAATACTCAGGCAAACGTCTGCAGGAGCTGCTGATGAAAATGCATCTGTGTCATCACCATGGAGCCCCGAAATTCTGAAGAGAATGCAAGAGGAATTATATATTAGTTTTTTATCAATGGTAAATAAATTCATTGTCAATAGAACATGCAATCACAACACCACATTTCTTTGCTAACAGTCAACAAGTTGTTATGAGAGTTCGCATTTTTAATTTTCAGCCTTTTCGAGAAACATACCATGTGATTATTACTAATGAACCATTTACATTTATTTATTCTTAGTAGGGACACAAGTAGTTTATTTTTTATAACTACATTATAAGGTCTAAGGTCCCCAGGACCTAATAATAATTTAAATATAATTGAACAGACAGATAATACTTAAGTTAGGTGTTAAACTACTACAATGTTTTGTGCATAAAAAGCTGTCAGCAAGAAGCAAAATCGTCAGGAGCATCTATAACTACAAATTTTCAATCAAAAGCAACATATGGAACAGCAATGAAAAAATAGGAAAGCAAATAGAAACAACGATTTCAATTGGCAATAAGATGTTAGAGTTTGCTGGCATATGTTTTTGAAATAAAAATTTTCCCCATGGTACGAACTTAGAGGCCTCTGCTGAAGTGCAAAAACATGACTTTTTGTGTATAATACAGAGAGCGAATGAAATGGTATGACTTAAATGATATTTTGAAATACATTATGCGTGTAGCTTTTACACAAAATGAACGATTTAAGAGTGTGTATCTGAATTCTTAATTCTACTTACAGTCTCTGAACACTAGAACTACCATGCTTAATACATCATATAGAGAAGAACCAGCAATGACTACTTATATACCAGCAATTGAGATACTTGAAATGAAAAAATCAAATTAATGCAACCACTACTATCAATTTTCAACTACCTTGGAGATACTTCAGATTCATCTCGCATGCGACTACAGTTGCCTGAAAAATAATTTGACGATGATAGCATTAAAAAGTAATTTTTCATAAGTTGAACCATATAGAAATGTATAAATATTTATATGTATCACAAACAAGTTCACTTCTGGTGTAGAAGCAGACATGAATATAAAATGATTTATGGTCAATACATATTTATTGTGCAAAAATATGACAAATGGTAAAATTAAGCACATTCACTCATTCAAAATATTTGGGTAATCTAAAGTATTCTAGAAATGGGCAATAATTACCATTGAGCTCAAGATCCGTGTTGCGTAGAAAAGCGCCAACATGTTTGGCAGTGTCTGACGCCCTGGGGCATTGGTAAACTAATTTATTAATGGCCTCCGAGTGCCCCATGTGCTCCAGCCATAAATTAGTTTCACCCCTTGTGTTCTCTTCAGAAGCAAAGGCTCCGGAAAGATAATGGCGCACTTGCGTTCCAGTTACTTTAACCCCCGCTTTTGCCGATGTCACCGCCAATATGTAGGTGCCTTGTACATGGTGATTTGAATTGTGGAAGGATGCAAAGGCGAATTCATTTTCTTCGGAAATTCCAGCAATTTTCCTATGCCTCTTACTGATCAAGAAATTCAAAACTTCTTTCAGTTCTACTGGTAGCAAGACACTAACCAATTTTGTAGTATCCTTGCCGGGAACATAGCACACAAAATGTTGACAAGGACTGCTGCCTTTCTTCATCCACTCGCCATTCAAGGCATCTTGAACATGTGTTACTTTCATCCTACTTACTTCATTGGCTCGCCTTGCATTATATATGAGAAGGCGAGTAAAAACTGCATTTCTAATATCAATGTACCTATTTGGGGGAAAATTTTCTTGTTGAAAATAGTCTATTTCGCGGACAACAAAATTTCTAAGTTGCTGCATAATTTCCGTGCTGATTTGATTTTGTGGTCTCCTCAGAATCTCATAGCGTCTTCTTGTGTTGTGAACCTCTGAGTTCATGTAAACTGTTTTCCATCTCATCGTAAAACAGCTTTGAAATTTTTGCAGTTGAGCAATCATTTGCTCATTATCTTCCATACAATAAAGGCCCAATAGGTCTTTGATGGCGTGACGCAAGTCATATCCAAAAATTACTTTCATTCCATGTTTGACTTCTCCATTTTCCGTCACTAAATTAGTGACTGCATTTTCTACCAAGTTTAAATTTATTTTATTGAAAATGTCTTTTGTTTCTATTTCTTCATTTTTGCATGCAGCAAGGCGCTTGGTCTCAATAGTAATTTTAGCTAAGTTTCGCATGTAAGAACGAATTTTCATACAAGCTTCAAGTGCTTTTTCTTTACTGTACAGTTTTTTGTAGTACTCAAGTCCCAGGCTAATAATTATTGGGTCTGTTTTTGCTAATTCACCAGCTTGATCGTTACGAATTGAAACAAGAACATTCTTAGCAAATTCAGCGGAGACACTGTCATCCTGTCCCAAAATGATGATTGATTTTTGAGGTTTAAGTAATGTACTAGTACATTTATGTCTAGAAAAATACTTCTGGTTGTAGAAGCCCTTGCACGACATGCAAAGGACAGGATGACTGACGCCGGAGGATGATTGCTCGCGTAAGAAGTCTTTGCTCCCAAGCGCAGCCATTTTTTTATTATATTTGAAGATGCCTCTCTTCCTTAATTGAGCTAAATACTTAATTCTCTTTTGAGGAGAATATGTGCTGAGCTGTTGTATTTCTGGTTCATTGGAATGAACATGGGTCATGTGCCGAGGTAACTTGTGAACCTTTTTCTCGCAAAATGGGCAGGGCCTCGGAGGGCTTTTACCCCGCTTCCTCTTCACTTGCACTTTCTCATCAGAGCAATAATCGGTAGACATTTGAAGAAATTCGCCAGCTGGTAACTCAATGATTTCAGTGTCTGATTCCATAGAGATCTGCAGTGGTTCAGCCTTTTTTGGCATGTGAGTATCAGCAGACGGCAAAGTTTGAGTAAGTGTGCATTCAGTGTCTTCATCTGGAAATTTTCTGTTCACTTGCACTTTCTCATGAGAGCAATAATCGGTAGACATTTGAAGAAATTCGACAACTGGTAACTCAATGCTTTGAGTGTCTGATTCCATAGAGATCTGCAGTGGTTCAGCCTGTTTTGGCATGTGAGTATCAGCAGACGGCAAAGCTTGAGTAAGTGTGCATTCATTCTCTTCATCTCGAAATTTATTCAAGACATTTCTTCTGAATTTGAAAGTGATTTTTGGCACAGGTACATTTCTTGACAGCAGTCCATAACCTGTATGAATAGTAAAAGCGGGTTCTTGTGAGGAATAGTTTCACATCACAAATTGCATGAATATGTTTTGAACTAGTACCTGCACAACTTGGAGCAATATATTATACTACCCAACTTCAAGCAGAAAATTCTTCCTGACTACCAATGTCACTGCATGTGTCCTGACTGACAATATGACGGGATAAAATGGAAAATAAATTTGAAATTAACTGCAGGACACATGGTTATGGTCAATTTTATTTTCATGTTAATAAAGCTATATGCTATATATTTATACAGGGTGTCCCAAAAAAATTTCTCAACTTTGAATAGCTGTAACCCTAAAAGTAATAGAGTAAAAAAATTCGGAAGGTCAGGATTTGTTCCCTATGTTTCTCTCCATCTCTTCACCAAAAAACAGACAGATCAAAATAGCCACAAGCGTTTGATAGAACTTTCAGTGACATGTGCTAAAATCATGCTTGCGCCAATTTTTCGTAAGATCATTTTGCATAATCATTACATTGTCTGGACATGTTATCTTTTTGCGGTTTTATTTTTTTTATGTTTGGTAAGACAAAAGCATGGCAATCTTTGGTGAAAGGCAATCATGACAATCTTTGATGAGAGAGACAATCATGACAATTTTTGGTGAGAAAAAACATGACAATCTTTGGTGAGAGACAATCATGACAATCTTTGGTGAGTGAGAGACAATCATGAATATCTTTTGTGAGAGACAATCATGGCAATCCTTGGTGAGAGACAATAATGGCAATCTTTGGTGAAAAAACAATCGTGTAAATCTTTGATGAGACAAAAACATGGCAATATTTGGTGAGAGACAGTCATGAATATCTTTGGTGAGAGACAATCATGGCAATCTTTGATGAGAGACAATCATGGCTATCTTTGGTGAGAGAAAATCAAGACAATCTTTGGTGAGTGAATTTTAAAACCAAAGATTGCCGCTCACCAAAGATTTTCATGATTGTCTCTTATCAAAGATTGCCATGATTGTCTCTCACCAAAGATTGTCATCTTTTTGTCTAAACAAAGATAAAAAAAAATAAAACAGCAAAAATAAAACATGTCAAGACAAGGTAATGATTATGCAAAATGATCTTAGTAAAACTTTGCGCAAGCACGATTTTAGCATGTGTCACTGAAAATTCTTTCAAACGCGCTAAATTGATCTGTCTGATTTTTGTTGGCAAGATGGAGAAAAACATAGGGAACAATTCTTGAACTTCGAAATTTTTTGAACTATTACTTTTCGAGTTACAACCATTCAAAGTTGAGTATGGTTTTTTTGGGACACCCTGTATATTATTATTTTCATGAAATGAATAATCACAATTTGCTAGTCAAAAACAAGGAGACAAATGAGAAATCAATTTTTGTGCAATTCTTATGCAAAAGCAAATGAAACGAAAATCCCTTTATTAATAGGTCATGCTATCTCACCTTGGAAAGGAATCTTTGACAGTTTCCGAAGACAATACTGTTCATCTTTTCCTTTGTTTTTCTTCTTAGAGGAAGCCATCACTCTGTTTAGCAACAATAACTAATTGATACATATACATAACATACATAACACATATAACATAACATATACATAACATATACATATATACATAACATATAGCAAATAAAATATGACCTTATTTTCATCATTGCATTAAAATGATACCAGAATTCAACGCAAAAACCAATTTTAAATATGTCGATAATCATCCTCCATATTTATATAATTTTTTCTACTTCAGCAACTATAAAATTGATTCGTTGAGTTGCGGCAAAATAAATCTTCTGTATGAACTCTTCAATGTAGATTTCTAAATATATTGACTAAACTATTGTCAAACAGGGTAATAAGGGAAGGTGTTGGAACCCTGCCCGTCCCAAATTGATAAGGGACTCTGCCCTTACCTTATTACCCCATTTGATGGTACTGCAAAAACCTAACAACCATTTTACATGCATTCATAGGCAAATTTTGCTTTCACTCCCAGTAGTAAATGCCACTATAACTGACATTAACATTAATTACTGTTTAAAGATTACCATAGGTACCATTACCTTTACAACATATTTCATGTTTGATACACATATTAATGTTGTTTCTAAATGTTTCATACTCTACACTGTTATATATGGTAATTTTAACTTAATTTCCAAGCCGGTCCATGTTACCTCATCACAGCTGCCATTAGGTGGTCACATTTTGCCCATTGGGGGGCGGCGCCCCTAATTTGCAAACTATGACACTTTCCTAAAATTTGTCATTTGCATATGTAACTAGAAGAGTTCTACTACAATGCACCAAAACTTGGAGTTATTTGGAGTTATTTTACTAAAAAATTAAATTGATTTTGCCACCCAGTCAAAGAAACCCCCAAGAGCTGGGGTAACAAAGACCATCATATTTTTTGAGATTACATCAAAACTATGAGAGGCAGGAGCCAGCAATTTATGGTGATTGAAGCTAGAGTATAGACCTGTATTTGGCATGTTTCAATTTAAGTTTAACTTATATAGTAAAAATATGACATTTTGAAAAAAAGTGGTCAAAGTCACCCGATTTTATGGTATATATATTGATACCTTCACTTTTCAAAAAATGCAGAAAGAGCGTCAATTTCATCATCCAAGTAAAAACCTCCATATAAATGCTCATATTTTAATTTTTGGGCATGGCAGGCAGTGATGCTATGGATGGAAAAAATTTTAACTGAGGCAATTCTAAGGAACCATTTGTGGCAACTTGCCCGCAAAAGGATTAAGATGAGTGAAGAGGAAAGGTTGTTAGAATGCATATAAATAGCCATTTCGTTTCATTCCCATTTTAATCATCCTTTTAATATAACCTAGAATATACTGATGCATGCAAAATTGGACTATAATTATCTAGTAATTTATATAAAATGAGATTAGGTGGAAAATGTTATTAAAAAAAATCACTTTTGATGCATATGGCATAGCATTTAAATACTATTTTTTACATTGAAAATTTTTTTAAAACAAATTCATAATTACACAGTCAAGTTAGGAGTGATTGGCAAAGGGGATTGGTATGGGTGGGGTTGTAAGGAATATTGGGGGCAGGGAAGGAATATTAGGCAGGGTGGCCTAGTGGTTAAAGTTCAGAGTATCAAGATTGGCACAGGGAGGCGCGGGTTTGATCCCAGCTCTGTGCGCCAGTTTCTGGTCAGAATCGGCAAGGAGGCCGGGCGGTTAAGCACAGCAGAATTGTAGCAGTGAGTTGCGAGTTCGAGACCGCAAAATGTTGTGAATGTTCTGCGATGTTAAGAATCGGCAACAGGCCTACAGCCTAACAAATGCTGAAGCTGCTATTATTATTATTGCACTGAAAACCTCAGAGATAAGATAAGAGAGGTAACTTTTGAGAGAGCAGGCTGACGAAATGCCAGAAATATTGTTGATAAAGCTAAAATTTTGAGTCATAGTGCAGAAAAGAGAATCTAGAAATTTTTTAAAAAAAATTCAATAGAAATGTAGAGAATTTATCTTTCATTTGAATAACATTTACCTAAACTTTTTGGGTAGAAAACAAAAGGTGTTCCAGCAGCCAATTTAAATTTTGGGAATTCTTAGGAAGGCTTTAATTAAACAAATAAAAATAACATGGTTTCACACTCAATCATCAATAATCTAAATGGATCTTTAAATAGATATTGAAAATTAAATGAAATTTTTAAATAGGGTTAGTACTAAACAAACTCACCTTGGGAAATAGTTGTAATCTATCAAATCTATATATTATATAGTTAGATGCATCACATGCACTAGGCCTACTCAAGTTAGGTAAATAAACTTAAACTCTGGTGAAATTCTTTAGAATTGATAGCTTTTAGCAAGAAATTAATGATTGATTGTTCACAATTTGTATTTCAGGGTGTGGAAATTTAATATCATTACATTGATAGCTGCACAGCATATAGGTAATGCATATTACTCTCAGGATTCAGTAGGCTACTCTGATGACCATAAATGTACACAGTAAAGCACTAGCCTTAACAGAAATATGGACATTATCATCACTGCACATATTCAATGCTAAATTATGTCAGGGCAGGGGCAGCTACATCAGTCATCTGTCAACAGGCATTGATAGATAGTATATACTATATAGGCCTTATTTAATAGATCAGATACCTACATACATTATTGATGATACCTAATATACTGGTTTATACTTTGAATACCTAAATAAGGAAATCAAAAATAAACTGATTAGTATACCTAGTATAAAAAATCACTGGTTTGACAACTAGGTAGGATTTGATGTGACATGTGGATGTGCAATTTGTACATTTAAATTTTATAGCTAAATGAATGCTGACTTACATTAAAACAACTATATAAGATGACATACATTAATGATCTACCATTTTAACCGGAGAGTGGTGATTTTTGGGTTTTTTCAAATGCTAACATTAAAAAAAATGTACCTAAATAGGTAAACTAATAATAATTAGTATCAATAATTATCATATTCGAACAAATGTTATAAACTAAAACAAAAGAGTTAAATCAGGCAGAAAGAGCCAATATTTATTCTAAGACAATCACGGCCTGCGGTCGTTTATAAGCTCGTTTCCTAATATCTAGGTATAGTCCTCCTATGTTGGGCGGCCATTATGCAGTAATGGCGGTTCAGCCGGTCGGTTCGGTGATTCAAGGCCTTCATTATTAGCAAGGATGAATTAATGATCTATATCACAGGAATCGTAATCACGTGTAGAAATAAAACTTTGTAGTGTATTACCAAATTGTATAGCCAGAAAATTGGTTTATCTAACTACAAAACACATCAACTTCACTCCTATCGCAGGAAAATTTTTCCGTGAACGTACACTGACAAGATTCTATGATAGACTGCAGCGTTTCAGTTACTTATGTCTGTCCACTCGAGCGCATAAGAAACGAACCAGTTCCATTTTTATCAATAAATAATTAAGAAGACTTTGAATCTTTTTATTATTGTCAAAACATTATATTTTAAAAATATCTCTTTTGTACATCATTAAAATAAATGAAAATATGAAAAATAAGGAGCATTACTTTGCATTCATTCAAGCAATTAGAGACAAATGGAAACTTTCGTAATTTCTCGATCGATTTGCGGTCGTGATATGAATGATGGTAAGATCATCACCAGAAGAAGGCAACAGTCAGGCATGCATGCTCGGGAATTCATTGCGACAATAGAAATATTGCTAAAATTAAAAAATTTTCGAGAAAGATGGCAAGCACGTAGTCTCAAAATTATGTTCAGAAGATTCATTGATCGTTCTTCAAAATATGATGTTTATATTTTTAAAATTAGGTGCCAATTCGTCTGAGACAAGCGAACTTAATTTACGCATTGAGTTCCAAGATTTAGTTGGTTTAATTAAAGCTGTATGCTATACAAAATACAAATTCGCCAACAATGCGAAGTAAAAAATTATATGACAAGCAGGATAAAATATAATGATTGATTGGTGACAGGTTAAAAATGCTGGGGGAAGAGGGAAGATAAATGTTTTATGTGTGATGTTGATGAGAAGGAAACTGCGGAGCACTTGGTGATGGAATATGGGGCGTATGAGAGAGAGTGTCAGTCTATGATGCAGACGATTCTGAATGAGCGAGGCGAGATTAACGAATTGGGGCATTAGAGAACAAACGAAGAATTGAAACGATTATGGGTCTGTCTAACAGCCTCTTTCACACGGCGGCAAATATCGCCAGCGTCAAAAATTTACCACGTGATCATTCACACGAGGCAGTGTTTAACGCTGGAATGTATCAGTCTTGCACTGCTGTTTTATGCACCATCAGTCTATTTTTATGTAGCAATATTGATGTTTATGTAACAATATATATTGAAAATAATGTCAACACTAGGTCGCAGTGATTAGCGCCGTTGCTAGGTCTCAAAAACGAGGGGGCTGAGCCTTCAATAATGTATCATCATATTTTAATTAATTATGACTGGCGTTACGATTACTTGAATGGAAAATTCTCATATTTCTAAGATTAGGTTCCAATTAAATACATAGTTTTCATAAACAACACGCTCACGCGAGCGTGGTCAAAATATTTGGTTATATTTTTCAAATTAGATTGCTAAATTAAACTTTCGGAAACTTTTTCACTCCGAAAATCCTCAAATCTTACCGAATGGATTCTACTTAAAAGCAGAACTTTTCATTAACAATACGCTCAAGCAAGCGTCGTCAGAATTTTTGTTGTATATTCGTGTTTCCAAATTAGCACTTTAGATGCTCGTGTGTAATTCACCTTCATTATCGAAACTGCTCCAATCTGAATATATCTAAATATTTATAAATTGCTTTCTTTAATGAGTCTATTGATATAGTTCAGTTTATTGTATACTAATCAAGTTCCGTAGTTCACGAAGCTCGCTGCCAGGCAGGACTCCTCTACCCTCCCCTCCAAGTGCCAAATCTTCCATAATGTGCCACGTCTCGTGCAGCAAAACCATCTTAATTCGGTGTGATGGAAATGAGTCATGCCATAACAAATTATGTTCATCCCATTTATGTATGCAGCTACATGAAATGCTTACTGATTATTATTTCATGATCGAGACAAGTTATACCCGCAAAACCTAACAAATGCATGAACGATTGCTAACTTGTGAAGGTTCAGCTATGAGCGTACGCCTGCTTCAAGCTTAGTTTGTCAAAGCTGCGACGCTTACGATAAAATGTCGAAATATCATGCGATAATCAAGAGTTAACTAATATATTCAATGCACCATTTGTTTCTTTATCGTTCCTCATTATTAACCTCAAATGACGGTGAAGTTTTATAACAATTATTAACTCTCCAATTTCGAGTATGGCATTCATTAGCAGATCTTTCTCCATGGGAATATTTCCTTATATTCGATTATCGACATTAGTTTCATTTTGCCACATAAAATATTAATGGGTCTTTCACTCTTCTAATTTAAAATAATCATGTTTACTACTATCGATCACTTGAAATCTAGCAAAAACGTTTCATTCGGTAAATGCCTATCTATTAATTTCGGTCAGTAGCACCTAATGTCTCTCTATAGGAATTTTATCAAGGCAAATGTAGTACACTGTACACGAGGGTCAAAATGAAACACTTATACGTTTAAAATTAAACTGGCGGAAACCAAGGGACATTCTAAGCAAAAAAAAATGAACGCGTTCATATTCGAAGCGTCAACGATGCTATCAGAGAAGCTATTCCACATGTCGGTGACGCGATCGCGAAGCGTCACGAAGAGTTGTCGCGTGGATGAGTTGCAGAACAGTTTTTTCGGTTTATAGCCGGAGCCCCTACAGTGCTTGTTCTTGTTTCTCCTTCAAAACTGAACGGATTTGCTTGAATTTTATTGTAGAATAGAAGTAGATATTTTTAATACGCTGCGAAAGGGACTCAAATAAAATACACTGGCACGTATGGTTTGGTTTAATTTATAAGTCTATTGTAATAATTTAAAGTATTGTACACGCCAGAGGTGGGCAGCAGCGCGCTACATGTAGCGGCCGCTACATTTCCAGTAGCAGTAGCGGCGCTACATGTAAGGCAATATAGCGGTAGCGGTAGCGCCCGCTACATATATAAGTAGCGATACGAGATTTTGCCAATACAGCGCTACCGCTACATTTATAGATAAAGCCTTTAAATTTTACTTAAAAGTATTAAATATTAATTAAAAAGCAGCATGATACATACATAATGTAAATTACAGAATTAAACTGTACGTAAGATTTCGGTGTAATGTTGTCAGCCTCAGCCTGTTACTAGTGTCAACATGTTAGTTGTTAGCCAGAGGTGGGCAGTAGCGCGCTACATGTAGCCGCCGCTACATTTTCAGTAGCGGTAGCAGCGCTACACTTAAGGCAATGTAGCGGCAGCGGCCGCTAAATTTCAAAGTAGCGCTGCCCAGCTCTGTGTATACACCAATCGACTTCCACAAGCTCGCAGGCAGGCAGGACTCCCCCTACCCTCCCCTCCAAGTTGCCAAATCTTTCATAATGTGCCACGTCTCGTGTAGCAAAACCATCTTCGGCGTGATGGAAATGAGTCATGCCATAACAAATTATGTTCATCCCATTTATGTATGCCGCTACATGAAATGCTTACTGATTATTATTTCATGATCTAGACAAGTTATACCCGGAAAACCAAATAAATGCATGAACGATTGGTGATGTTTATCCGACGCCTAACACATGACGCCTAACTAGTGAAGGTTCAGCTATTAGCGTACGTCTGCTTCAAGCTTAGTTTGTCAAAGCTGCGACGCTTACGATAAAATGTCGAAATATCATGCGATAATCAAGAGTTAACTAATACATTCAATGCACCATTTGTTTCTAGCATATGAAATAATTACGTATGTAATTATAGGTCATGCATGAACAAGTGAACCATATCGAGGAAATGCGAACTTTCGATATACCAGAAGTCCGAAAATATTCTCTAAGATCTGGTAAAATTCCACCGACCAGCAATTATCTCGTGAAGCCCGTTTAAATAATTAGGACCTGCAAACTTAACACACGACAACTCTGCGTTCCATATAAATATCCAGAATAATGAAATTCGATTCCATTATTCAAAGAGAACAGCTTTAATTGGACGAAGTTGTGCTACTATATATGCCTATGCCCAAAGGCGATGTGTACAGAATCTTGTTAAATTTATTAGTACGTCCCTTTCTGAGCGAATGGTCCATCTTATACGCATATCGACATCCGTTCCTGCATTTACATGCAGCTAAAAAAGTTTTAAGAATTCTCGTTTCTTATTTAAAATAAATAAACTGTAGTTAAATGAATAGCTAATAACTGCGATAATTAACTAAAATGTTTTATATTGAATTGGCATCCGAATTCATCCAAGTATCTCTGGGAGATAAATAATTTTTACAAAAAATTCGTTTGAAAAGGTTAAACGCTATCATATCATCTTATAAAAATTCCATACCAGTTCAGTGCCTTCCCATTTTTTATAGTGAGAAACACTTTTACTTGGACCAGATTACTTGCACTCAATATGTCTTCGCTAACTCACGACCATACCGGTTACGTTGACCACAAACGAATTTACGTCCATCTATTTCAAACAAGTGCTACTTTGAATGAAAGAAACTCTCAAATCAAAAATGAGCTACGTTACTAATTACTGTAATAAAATTACCCTATAACCTCAATGAGTATGAAGTTTTTTTTCACTCATTAATGTGTTTCGGTAATCTTAAATCGCGTAATGGGTTACGGTCATCATTGGTACTGTAATTGGTTATAGTTGCCACATGATTAAGTAATGGGTTAGGGTAACACTGAGTTTTGTGCTAAACTCGGCTGGAAGCAAATATTTCGAGTTGTTCTCCGAAATTAATTGAGAACAGGTAATCGTACTTTAATCTTACGACTCGTTGAAATGAAGTTTAAAATATTACTCTTATAATAGGTGCGGATGACTAGAAAATATTAAGGGTTAAAAAAATTAAATCAACACGGGATTTCGCAGATCGCAACAAATATTCTAATTTCGATTCAAGGTATATTGATAGAATGGAATGTTAAATTAATTTTTTCCAAATTGAATCACTTTGCTTGCGTTGAACAAAACCGAATAGGTATTTCTTTAGAATTTGACTTAATTGGCTTCGAAATTCCGCAATATTCAAATGATTTACGTTATTCCCTGTTATTTTACCATATCATACCAATAATAAAGAGAATCAGTTTTAATAAATGTACCATTCGGAAATGAACTCAAAATGATGGAATTGAGTTTGTTATACTATACCATGACATGTACCAAACTTGTGCCTGAGTAAACAAGTGCCGAGTGACACTATATCTTGAGTCACACTCATTCTCGATCGCTTCAAGTAATTAATTTAGTTTGATGCTCCTTACGATGCAGTATTATATATGTCTCGTGCGTAGCAACATATTTAACTGGATCTTATTATGGATCACCCGCTCGGTAACGCTGTTTTTAGTTTTAATTGTTCACCAGCGAGGACTGGGAAAAAATTATGCGAGCATCCCAAATAAAAATTAAGAGTGGAGCACCTATGTTTTTATGATGGCTATAGGCGGACGCCATAGGTGGAGCAGCTTTGATTCATACAGTGAATTAAGGGTGGCGTGCACCATCTTTACCATACCTATAACCTGCCTATGGCCCCCCTAAGCGTAAAGCTCTCCTTCCGCCAATAACTACCCATTGGCACCAGTGGCACATTGATGAGCCAGGCGTGGCCACTTTTAAAACGAAGTCGATAAAAACTTAAAATTTAGTTTCTGATCCGATGCGTATGTATTTACTGACATAGTTCCACACAATCACCATCCTAAGTGCTGCGTATGTAATCTACCATTATAGTACAAGTAACATTGTCAGACATGTAGCAGGAACAAATTTTCAGACTACCATACACATACCTCGTGAGAAATCGAGTTGAAGAAACTCCCTGCCTGCAGGATTCGAACTCCGGTCTCCCACACGCGAAGCAGAGCCTCTACCGTTGAGCTATAGGAGAGGACTAGGCACTAGAGTAATTTTAAAATATTTGACTGAAGTATTGCAAGTATTAATTTCATCGAATGACAGAAGTTAGTGCTACCACCGTGAAGATTAGATGGTTCCATCAACAATTTTATTTGAATATGCTGCTACATTCAAATAAACAGCCACTGAAACAACCTCCGTTTATTCGTAACGAACGATGGTTCAGCTCAGAGTAAAGGCTACGGAAAAATGCTTAATAAGCATCGATGTTTCATAATGTGAACATTACACCAATTTTGACAGCGGTTTGATTCGAAATATTTTATCAAGAACATTCTTGCGTGATATAAGAATTGATATCACTCGATTATTTTGAAATTTCAGGCGTGAATTACCTGCTCCACTTCGTGTCACTATTTTTCTCTTGCATAATCTTCAATCTTTTGCGTCCAAAAGATACCAGGACCACTCTAGTATAAATTTAGACTTAAAATCGAAATAATTATCGGACTGTATGAGCAAATTTCCATAAATAATTAAATTCCACTATCGAAGTAAGCGATAGAAAGACGAATTTTTATTCGTATTCCGGAAAGTAAATAAATTCGTATTTATTCGTAAATAACCCGGAAAGATTTGAGCCGTGAGGTGTATGGAGGACGACTCCACTTCCTCAAGAAGCAGACAAAACAACAACAACCCGGAAAGCACGTATTTCAAGCAGGACATGGTAAAGATTAGTAGGAAGCAGGTCATAGTAAAGATTAGTAAGATCAGTAGGAAGCCGCCGAGCCGCTCTGCTTGCATGGGAGCCGCCGAGCCGCTGTGCTTGGGAGCCGCCGAGCCGCTGTGCTTTAGAGATGCCTTACCTCTACAGACTACGTCGACGTGGCAATATGTAGTTTTATAATGAAATTTATTATGTACCTAAGAAAAATTAACACTTAATAATTGCAGCAGGTTGACATTTACTACAAATATGATAAATGATAGTTAACACACGCGCACTAATCGTACCTATTCGCATCAGGAGCATGAAAATGTACGAGCAAGATGTTCTGGGTAGCTTCAACAGTCAGAGAGGATTTGTTAGAAAAAGGAGGTGAAGGGAGAGTGTGGGAGATGAACCAATGTCTTGAGAAGTCAATCGCCGTCGACTATTGTAATTTAATTTCCGTTGTGTTCATCTCATTCGTATGAATGAAAAGAGGACATTTACACCGAATGACCATCTAAACGTTTAACTCCAAACTCGTCATAACATTTGTTATACGCCTAATTATCAACTGAGATCGTCTAGAGTAGACTATGCGCTCGTTAATTACGTATTGATTCTTGACTAAACGTTGCGGACAGCTGGTCAAGTGGTGCTACAGTAGAACTAAGGCAAATCTCCGCCGCTCACATAGCAGGAGCAGCTTGCCTATCAGCCTTAGTCCAGCACTGCAATCAGCATCAGGCTGTCATTGAGGGGAAATGTATGCTGCTGTGGGCAAGAAAACTTCGTTCAAACACTAAGCATTTATTCACATAAATAAAAAAGTTACAAATTTTGGAATAAAACCATGAATGTTAGAAGGTAATCCAACAGGATTATAGGAATGCTTTTCTTCTAGTGTAAAATCTATTAAAACTCACGTGACTACGATAGGTCTACACTCTAGAAAAGGTACAGTGAAGCATAAATATGGAACTATACGCTTCATATGCGATTTAAAAAGTAAACATCATAAAAAATAAATTAAATCGTTCCAGTTTATCGGGTGCCTGACATCAAGTTTTGAAAGAAGGAAGGTTTCACCTAACGAAGGTTTCACCTATTGAAGGTTTCACCTAACGTCGCCTTTCGTGTCTTGCACGTAGCGAATTTTTATCCATACAATTAGCCGGCATATTAATTATATCAATGGCCTCCATTTTTTTAATGGACTGCTTGAAATGAGCATAAATTATAACCGTATAATTAGCCGGCATATTTATTACAACAAGTGGTTCAGTGAGACACTAATTATAAATAAAGCATAAAAATTACAACCGTATAGTTAGCCGGGTTTATTATTACGTCAAAAAATTCGGTGAGACACGATTTTCAAATAAAGCATACAAATTACAACCGAAAGAGAGGCATATTAAAGAAATTGAATTAAATCCTTATTCCCAGTTTCTAGATGATCCACACTCTCTGCCACTATGCCATCAAGGTTTTCACTACAACTCAACTTGATGGGTCTTTGCGTAATATACACGTTGTTGCCAGTCATCCGAGTTATTTACTTAACTTGTAGTTGTAGATTATTATTCATTAAATCTTTACATGAAATCGGAAGTTAAAACATGAGATTGGTCGCATGAGAAGATGCAATTTTTTCCACCTTAATGAAATCGGCTGATGCACAAACTATATATCAATTATTGGCGAGTATTTTAGCAAATGGTGATGAAAATGCTGTCAGTTACGGCATTGCAGTTGGGGTAGCCTCTCTTCGGCATGGGATATGCTGCATATAAGACAGCCAAGATTCCCAATAGGGGTTAGGTCGCATGGCAAAGTTGTCTGCCTTATCTCTGAGACCTAAAGTGCAATAATATCCTTCTGCACCCCACCCCCACCAATCTCTTGCTTATCACTCATCACTCTTACTACATTTTTAAATAGGTCTATTTAATTTTCCAACAAACAACAATACTAATGCCAAAACTTTAAATTAATGGTATTGTGAGGGAATGGCTTTTTGCTCTGTGTATTTTGTGTTGCCATTCCTTCTCTCATGCATTTCTCCCTAGTCCCTTGTGTCTCTTCTCGTTCTAGATCACCAATGATTATATATAGTCTTTGCGCTAGCCTCTAAGCCTGATGTGATTAGTATCTTGTGAAGTGCAAGCCAGAACCAGTCTATTAGCCAGTGCTTTTGGAGATTGCCGATTGCTATTGATTCTATTGATACTGGTGACTGATTTTTTGATCACAATTACCTCTTGAGCATGGCACGATTGTGCCATGTGGCAATCACAATTCCACAGAATTGTGGAAAGGCAATAACCAGTTGATAATAGACCTCAACTGTACCACCTTGTACAATCAAATCCAAGTATTCAGAGGATTAGTTGTGCCACAGTGTTCAGTTGTTGTACTTTGGTGTTCCTGCTTGATTCTGGCTATGGGAAGCCTAAATGGAAGTTCTTGAGAGATGTGCAAAGCTCAATATTTTACTTCACCATGCTTTGCTGATAACCAGTGTTACCATTGAGCAAGTGTCCAGTCTTGTGCCAAGTGACTTTCGTGAAAGTAATCTGAGCTGCCTAAATAGGCCCAGTGTCACACCCGTGCCTGTTGACTGAACCCATGAGCTTCACACGCATGCCTGTTGACTGACGATCATTCCAAGATACTAAGGACGCAAGAGAGAAGCTTGTTACCCTCAAGCCTGTTCAGAGGCTGTGCCAGTATGGCTTGTGCTGCATAAGCAATCTTGTGAGCGGTATTTATTATTAGGTATTATTTTCACTGCTCCCTTTACTACGATTTACTGATCACCAAGGTATTTTTATAGTTTTAGGGTTCTTGAAATTTCTTTATTTATTGCGTTATTTCCATTTTCATGCCTGTGTATTTATCATCCATTAAACTAATCCCTCATCTTCTCAAGTTAATAAAGCCAATCAACGACTTGGACTGATCAGACGCTCTTTCGAGTTCCTAGATTTAGAAATGATGAAGCAGTTGTTTGTTGCTGTCGTGCGCCCGAACCTGGAGTTTGGAAACGTCGTGTGGTCACCGAAATTTGAAAAGGACAAAAATTTAGTAGAGAGTGTTCAAAGACGCGCANAAATAGTGAATGATCAATATAAACTAAGCATGTCTTGCCATATATGCAGATGATAGATATCAATTGAAATAGCTGGCAGATTAGATCCAATCATCCATGCAGTATTGATAATTTGATTCATTGTGTACTAGTTGGGGCTCAGAATGTTGTTGGATTATTAGTTCCAATATCCTCAAAGCCCAAATATTTACTTTGAAATGCCGTAGGTATGTCTCACAATATCATGCTCCAAAAACATTCATAAAATTGTCTCATATTTACCGGATATTATTGATAACTTCTGTTGGAAAAATGATTCAATTTTCCATTAATTTCTGAGAATACCTACAGCTTAATATTTGTATATGATATTTCACTCCTTGATTCCATGCCAAAATACACTATAGTCAATTCTAGGAATGGTCATGGTTGTTCATATATTACTTGCCCTTCTGTATTTCATCCACTAGGGGGGTCCAAACTATAGATCATATGTTAGGAGTCTCCTTAACACCATCTTGTGATGAGCAGTTATGTTGTTCTTGTTCATCAAAAAATGCAGTCCTGTTGCTGCTAAGAATTTTGACATTTTTTACTACAGTCTGGCAGGTAAACATGTTAATTAATTACTGTTCATTGATGATATAAAAAGAATTAATTTGTAAGATAATCAATTGTCAATAATCAACTGGTCCCATGTCATCAGCACAAATGCTAAATATTTCTCCCAATATTATATCTTCCACTGAACTTTCTGCAACAGCATAACCGTAATGAGATTAATGATAAAATTCTAGATTGTCTTTTGAAACACTTGTTCCCAGAATTTTATCTTCAGCAACCACTCATCTGGCATTTGGTTAGCCCGCTCTTGGCAAAGTTGTCTGCCTTATCTCTGAGACCTAAAGTGCAATGATATCCTTCTGCACCCCACCCCACCAATCTCTTGCTTATCACTCATCACTCTGACTACATTTTCAAATAGGTCTATTTTATTTTCCTACAAATAATACAAATGCCAAAACTTTAAATTAATGGTATTGTGAGGGAATGGCTTTTTGCTCTGTGTATTTTGTGTTGCCATTCCTTCTCTCATGCATTTCTTCCTAATCCCTTGTGTCTCTTCTCGTTCCAGATCACTAATGATTATATATAGTCTTTGCACTGGCCTCTAAGCCTGATGTGATTAATATCTTGTGAAGTGCAAGCCAGAACCAGTCTATCAGCCAGTGCTTTTGGAGATTGCTGATTGCTATTGATTTTATTGATACTGGCAACTGATTTATTGATCACAATTACCTCTTGAGCATGGCACGATTGTGCCATGTGGCAATCACAATTCCACAGAATTGTGGAAAGGCAATAACCAGTTGATAATAGACCTCAACTGTACCACCTTGAACAATTAAATCCAAGTGGTCAGAGGATTAATTGTGCCACAGTGTTCAGTTGTGCTTTGGTGTTCCTGATTGATTCTGGCTATGTGAAGCCTAAATGGAAGTTCTTGAGAGATGTCCAGTCTTGTGCCAAGTGGCTTTTGTGAAAGTCATCTCAGCTGCCTACATAGGCCCAGTGTCACACCCATGCCTGTTGACTGAACCCATGAGCTTCACACACATGCCTGTTGACTGAAGATCATTCCAAGAGACTAAGGACGCAAGAGAGAAGCTTGTTACCCTCAAGCCTGCTCAGAGGCTGTGCCAGTATGGCTTGTGCTGCATAAGCAATCATGTGAGCGGTATTTATTATTAGGTATTATTTTCACTGCTCTCTTTACTACGTTTTACTGATTACCAAGGTATTTTATAGTTTTTGGGTTCTTGAAATTTCTTTATTTATTGTGTTACCTCCATTTTCATGCCTGTGTATTTATCATCCATTAAACTAACCCCTCATCATCATATATATCATTCATTCAACTACCGTATATATACTGTGTGTCAACTCGTTTAGAGTTCATTTGGTAGATTGGTCTCGTGTTTCATTTGTCCTGCGGTTAGGTTGTTTTTACCGCTTCCTTGAGTGACAAAATCTCATACTATATTGGTCGTACCGGGCCTTTAGAGCTAGAAGGTTAGGAGTGCCCCTAACAGTATGCATCATTATTTTTTTTATTTTTGTGGACAGCCTTTTCCAAACAGTTTAAAATCTTGTGATATAAATGACTGGATAATAATAGTTCCAGTGTTCATGTATTAGCTTATTCATGGTTATATAAGAAAACTGATTAAAATAGGAGTGAGATGAGAAAAATTTCTAATTATGTACATTCTTACTTACAAGTTAATACATTCAATCTCTGATTCTCAAGTAATACATCTTTTACTATTTAATTAATCTCGTGTATTTTTACTGATGGCACAGTAATGTTAAGTTCACCTTAACCCAGCATGTGCTCTCCCCTTTATTAGTGCATATGTTAGATTTATCTAGCTTATAGCAAATCTTAGTTTTTCAGTCATTTTGTAAATATTTGCACACATTGTTCATTTGATATTGTATCTAAATAAAACTTAAAACTTAGACCTTTCCAACCTTAAATTAAGACAAGCATTAGCACTTCCACAATGCTCATTCATTGTTACACGTGGTGCACTGAGATGCACACAATAACATCATTCATATAAAAGAATGTGGGAAAATTCTTAGTTCAGTAGATTTTATTCTTTTTGTGTGTAGTACAATTGTCACTGTAAATGGAGAACAAGTTCATTTTTCTAAGTTAAATTCTTTATCCATCCAGAACTTGCTGCTGTACACATGAGAGCAGCAGTGGCTTACGGCATCATTGGCAGGGGTTATTGAGTGGCAGTATGAGGAGCTTCAAAGGTACCTACTATGCATTGCAAGATCTTAATTGTTACCATTGACTGAAAGCTAGCAAAATGTGGTTGAATAAAGATGCAATTAAGTGCTACTTGTATTAAACTGCAGTTGAAGCTAAAATATTTTTTTAAATTATATTGATTTTATATGTTCTACTGAACAAAAATTTGTGCCACCTGACCAGTTATAGCCTCATCTTGATTGAATGTTGTGTTGGTTGACTGTTTCCAGGCTTTTGGTTTACTTACTTGGGAACAATGTTTGGGAAAATTGATTTTTATTTGATAAAAATTAATATTTTGTAACAGTGAATTTCACTCATCACAACTTGGCTATGAGTCCAATTAATGAATCTTGAAATTCCGCACCATTACATTAGAGCGCCATTCCATATCTGATCCACAACCTGCATGTCATGCTTTTTTTTAACCACTTTTTTTATTTTGGATTTTTTTAGCTAAATTCCAGGAATATTATAGCAGCTCCCTTGAGGGTTAAGCAAGTTAATTTGCATACTTGAGTTCCTATTCATTTGCTGGGCACACAGTTTCACTGGTGAATGCAGTTATTTCACTGATATATTTATATACCTATATCACTGTCTCTTATACACATCTAGATGTGTATAAGAGACAGGTTGTGCAATGGGCGTAGGAAAGTTAGAGTAATTGTTAATCACAAGATGAGTTGTGTCGGACGTTACTGCAAATGCGGGCATTGAGCGATGTGTAGAAGAGTCCAACAATAGCCTGTTTTTGCAGTCGACAAGAAATCCAAAGTTGGCCAGGAAGTCTGCGCCTAGCAGTGCGTGAGAGATGTCTGCGATGACGAAAGTCCATCTTAAAGTTCTCCTCAATTTAGGAAATGTTATTTCAATGGAAGCTTCCCCGTGGCACTGAATGGGCTGTCCCGTTGCCGAGGTCACAAAAACTGCGGTAGGACAGAGGGTTATTCCTGAAGCGTACCGATGGGGGATTAGCGAGATGGCTGCCCCGCTGTCTACTAGGAAGACCAGTTTCGTTGTACCGAAAGTTGCAGTGATTCCAAGTAGCGGTGGGTCGACTCCAGATGCGAGGTCTGTCTCTTATACACATCTAGATGTGTATAAGAGACAGGTGTCACGCACAGTTTAACAAACAGCTACAACTTCTCTAGAAGAGCACGCCACTTGACAAGCGTCAGCTCAAGTTTACTTTCATTCGCTTAAACCAGCACCGGCTGTGCTAAGATGATGGACCACATCAGAGTAACGTGAAGTGAAAAAATTGTCCACGAAAAAAACAGATTCGTTTCAGGTGGCGGCTTTACCGTACTCTTCTAAAAGCTGCCTATAGCCTCTAGGCAAATGACGATAAAATAACGTTGATTCTGCGTTTATTTTGTTAAAGAAATCAACGGGATTTTAACGTCAGATGTATAAAAGGCTGAATATACTATTTTTTGACAGACTTTCTTCGCAAGCCGATGCTAGCAGTAGAAGATTTATAGTTAGTTTATAGGTAGAGCTCAGCAGTAAACTGAGCTCTACAGCTCAGCAGTGGGCTGAACTGCACGGAGCTGAGCGGCCAAAGTGTCAGACAAAAGAACATCGCAGGTGTCGTTTTGACTTTTTCTTTTGACTCAAAATTTTATTAATTTTCTGACTGTATTTATGTTATAGATTTATCGAACTGACGGTGGAGCTGGTCTCCAAAACGTTTTCAATAGAGAAATGCTGAATTTTTGTGGAGTTTTCTTCGCTTTTAAATTTCCAGTAAATCTGCGATTCAAGCAATCTAGTGACATTATTACTGATGAGTGACACTTGGCGTGAGTTGCAAAAATGAGCTAGTGGGGCATGTTATGAGAATGGGAAATGAGAGGCTGACGAAAGCGATGGTGCTAGGTTGGTATGAGAGGTGGGTGGGTTTCGGGAAGATGAAAGGGCGTAAGAGGAAGACTGTTTTGTACTGGAAGCGAATGCTGAAGGAAGCGGGAGTGGACTGGACTGATGTGGAGCGGCTGAGCAGTGATAGGGATGGATGAAAGAGAAAACGAAGTAAATGTTTCAGAAATAATAATTTCACTAACCTTACTTTTTAGAACAAAATTAATTGTAAATCATGCTGATCGGCATCGCCTGAATACCAGTACCAGCATTCATCATTAATGAAATATTCCTAATAAATATGTACAGATACTGCATGTATTGTTTCATTTATAAAAATTGACCGGGTTATGTATAGATGTATTCATTCTGTGCTACAAATGCTCATTATTAGTTAGTGCATAATAATGCATTTCTAGAACGATGTAAATTGGACAGCTGGCGTGTTATAGGCATAGGCACAGGTGAATAACTTCGAATCTCACCATCGGTAACAATCACCACCACGGTATCGATCGGCCGTAGTTGTCGTACACGAAAATGGCTCTAATATAGACCAGAAATTCGGTCGTTTCATTCTCATAATTTTTAAAAATAGATTCGAGTTCACAATTGTGCGGTTAAAGACAGCATTTCATAGGAAACAATCTATACTAATACCTGGTAAAATAATTGTGGCGTTTGCATAATGGAAGGCACCTAAAAAATACGTAACAGAATTCAGGGCAGACATTTGCACCCGTGGTTGTAGCGTGACAAGAAAAGCAGTGGCGATTAGGGTTAACTATCAATGCTGTGTCTTTAAGGTTCGGAAACTCTTTCACGCCTAAAATCCTCAAATCTTACCGAATGGATTCTACTTAAAAGCAGAACTTTTCATTAACAATAGGCTCAAGCAAGCGTCGTCAGAATTTTTGTTCTATATTCATGTTTCCAAATTAACACTTTAGATGCTCGTGTGTAATTCACCTACATTATCAAAACTGCTCTATTCTGAATATATCTAAATATTTATAAATTGCTTTCTTTAATGAGTCTATTGATATAGTTCAGTTTATTGTACACTAATCAACTTCCATACTTCCCAAAGAGTGTCGCCAAGCAAACCCTCCCTTCCCTGTCCAATGTGCCAAATCTCGTGTACGTCAAATCTCGTGCCAAGTCTCGTGTAAGCAAACCATCTCAAGTGCGATGTGAATGAGTCATGACATTACAAATTTTGTTCAGAAAACTCATGCCATCTATATATGCCGCTGCCGGAAACTATGGGAACTGTTCATAGATAAATATAACATTATCTAAATACATGGAAAACCTTGACGATTATTTTTTATGTTGAGAATTCACCTGACTACATGTTTTCCTAACTATTGGAGGTTCCGTGAATAATACTGGTGATGGTGAATGCATGGGCATGCATGAGTAGCTTTACAACGTTGATAAATTGTAGATCAGCTATAATGGTAATTAAAAGAAAATATCTATGAGTTAACTTATTTTATTTCTTTCTGGCGCCTTGTAATATCTTAAGCAAACAATTCACCGAAGTATATCGAGAAATTATTAATATAACGTGAATGAAGAAACACAGCTTCATAGGCTAACAGCGGTGGAGTGAAGACGCAAAATATTTTTCTTAGATTTTGGGGCGCGAAGACGCTGATATAAGCATTAATTATCTCAAACCTCATTAACCAACCTCTTTCTATACGTTGAAGAATGAAGATTATGACAGTGTCTTCTATGTCAGGAAGAGCTCGATATACCATTTATTCGAGTAGTCATGGCATACTCGTACGTAAAACTGGGAATGTTGTTAAATTTCGCAATTATAGTAAAACAAATGTTTATAATGAGTTAATGCATCGTTTAGTTTTATCAGTTTTTATTTCGGTTTGCCGTATACTTAAATTCAAAAGACTCCATAAAATGTTGTTGCACATGGGATCGTTCCAATATTAAGTTGGCACCTCTCATCATTAACCATGTATTTCCTGATTTACTGGAAATGAATAATACTGACTAATTTATTAGTTACCTTTCTAGTGTTAGTGTTTTCCCGTCTTATTGTTAAATTAGATGGGTGAATTTAAATAAGGTGGACATAACACGTTCTTGACGCGGTAAGATGTAATGAAATGTTTGCAGCGTGCCTGCAGGTCACTTCTCCGGACCCGCCTGCCAACACACCTGCGGACTCAAACGCAACTCGCCTGCGGACTCTAAATACACGCTCAATTTAACCAGGCATATCATTTCGTATCATATCATATTTCATATCAAAGTGATGTCAGCGCTGAACAGTAGGCCTAATGTGGGCTGACGCCGATTCTTGAACTTTTCGTAACTTGTTCACAGATCTAAAATAGTGTCATTTGACCGGATCTTTTCCAGACTGACGATAGTTTGAAATAGCTACTAGACTTCCACCGGGTACGATATGGTGCTGGTCATTTCAAGTCTGAACGTATATTTTTCCAAAGGTTTATCTGGTCTCTTCCTGAACGCGTTCAAATTAGAAGCGTCAACGATGCTATCAGAGAGGCTATTCCACACTGACGCGAAGCGTTGTCGGGTGGATAAGTTGCAGCGTAGTTTTTTTCAGTTTATAGTGCTATATAAAGTATGCTTTATATAGCACGATATGCTCTGTCTCCAATAGTGCTTTATATTTATATAAACTATATATCTTTATATAAACTATATATCTTTATATAAACTATATATCTTTATATAAACTATATATTTTTATATAAACTATATATCTTTATATAAACTATATAACTTTATAAAAACTATATGCTTTGTCCCCTATAGTGCTTGTTCTTGTTTCTCCTTCAAAACTGAATGGATTTGCTTGAATTTTATAGTAGAAAGAAGTAGACATTTTTAATAAGCTGCGATAGGGACTCAAATAAAAATACACTGGCGCGTATATCACCTTAATTATCGAAGCTGCTTCATAATGAATATACCTAAATATTTATTCCATTGTTTGGTTTAATTTATTAGTCTATTGTAATAATTTAAAGTAATGTACACCCAGAGGTGGGCAGTAGCGCGCTACATGTAGCGGCCGCTACATTTTCAGTAGCGGTAGCAGCGCTACATTTAAGGCGATGTAGCGGTAGCGGCTTCTAAATTTCGAAGTAGCGCTGCCCAGCTCTGTGTACACTGTACACCAATCGACTTACAAAAGTTCGCAGCCAGGCTAGACTCCCCCTACCCTCCCCTCCAAGTTGACAAATCTTCCATACTGTGCCACGTCTCGTGTAGCAACACCAAATTCGGCGTAATGTAAATGAGTCATGCCACAACAAATTATGTTCATCCCATTTATGTATGCCGCTACATTAAATGCTTACTGATTATTATTTCATGATCTAGACAAGTTAAACCCGCAAAACCTATTAAATGCATGAACGATTGGCGAGGTTGATCTAGTGAAGTTCCCTGCTATGAGCGTACGTCTGCTTCAAGCTTAGTTTGTCAAAGCTGCGACGCTTACGATAAAATGTTGAAATATCATGCTATAATCAAGAGTTAACTAATATATTCTATGCACAATTTGTTTCTTTATCGTTCCTCATTAGTAACCTCACATGACGGTGAAGTTTTATATTCATAATTAACTCTCCTATTGCGAGTATGGCATTCATTAGCAGATCTTTCTCCTTGGGAATATTTCCTATTATTGGATGATCGACATTAGTTTCATTTGAATTGCCACATAAAATTTTAATGGGTCTTTCACGCTTCTAATTTAAAATAATCATGTTTAATACTATCGATCACTTGAAATCTAGCAAAAACGTTTCACTCGTTAAATGCCTATCTATTAATTTCTGTCAGTAGCACTTAATGTTTCTCTATAGCCGATTCTTAATAATTACAAATTGTTAATTTTGTAATAATCCATTTAATAAACATACTTAAGTCAACCCGGTTTGTTTTTATTTATCAAGAGGAAGGCAACAGTTAACATTACTTCTAGCATATTAGCCCATAATTCTCATTAAGTTTTCATACTGTATATATCGTTGATGATTCAAATAAAAGCATATGAAATAATTACGTATGCAATTATAGGTCGTGCATGAACAAGTGAACCATATCGAGGAAATGCGAATTTCGATGTAGCAGATGTCAGAAAATATTCTCTAAGATCTGGTAAAATTTCACCGACCAGCAATTATCTCGCGAAGCCAGTTTAAATAATTAGGACCTGCAAACTTAACACACGACAACTCTGCGTTCCATATAAATATCCAGAATAATGAAATTCGATTCCATTATTCAAAGAGAACAGCTTTAATTGAACGAAGTTGTGCTACTATATATGCCTATGCCCAAAGGCGATGTGTACTGAATCTTGTTAAATTTATTAGTACGTCCCTTAATTTCTGAGCGAATGGTCCATCTTATAGGCAGATCGACATCCGTTCCTGCATAAACATGTAGCCAAAAAAAGGTTTAAGAATTCTCGTTTCTTATTTGAAATAAATAAACTGTAGCTAAGTGAATAGCTAATAACTATGATAATTAACTAACATGTTTTTTATTGAATTGGCATCCGAATTCATCTAAGTATCTCTGGGAGATAAATAATTGTTTACAAAAAATTCGTTTGAAAAGGTCGCTTTCATATCATCTTATGAAATTCCTTACCAGTTCAATGCCTTCCCATTATTGTGAGAAACACTTTTACTTGGACCAGATTGCTTGCACTCAATATGTTTCGCTAACTCACGACCATACCGGTTACGTTTACCACAAACGAATTAACGTCCATCTATTTCAAACAAGTGCTATTTTCAATGAAAGAAACTCAAATCAAAAAAGAGCTACGTTACTAATTACTGTAATAAAATTACCCTATAACCTCAATGGGTATGAAGGTTTTTTTAACTCATTTATGTGTTTCGTTAATCTTAAGTAATTAGTTATAGTCGCCACATGATTAAGTAATGGGTCAGGGTAACACCGAGTTTTGCGCTAAACTCGGCTGGAAGCAAATATTTCGAGTTGTTCTCCGAAATTAATTGAAAACAGGTAAGCGTACTCGTTGAGAACAGGTAAGCGAATTAATTGAGAACAGGTAAGCGACTCGTTGAAATGAAGTTTACAATATTGCTCTTATAATAAGTGCGGATGACTAGAAAATATTAAGGGTTCAAAAAATTAACCTACACGGGATTTCGCAGATCGCAACAAATATTCAAATTTCGATTCAAGGTATATTGATAGAATGGAATGTTAAATTATTTTTTTTTTCCAAATTGAATCACTTTGCTTGCGTTGAAGAAAACCGAATAGCTATTTCTTTAGAATTTGACTTGATTGGCTGCGAAATTCCGCAATATTCAAATGATTTACGTTATTCCCTGTTATTTTACCATATCATACCACTAATAAAGAGCATCAGTTTTAACAAATGTATCATTCGGAAATGAACTCAAAATGATGGAACTATATAAAGTCTCGAGTCACACTCTCGATCGCTTCAAGTAATTAATTCAGTTTGATGCTCCTTACGATGCAGTATTATATATGTCTCGTGCGTAGCAACACATTTAACTGGATCTTATTATGGATCACCCACTCGGGAACGCTGTTTTTAGTTTTAATTGTTCGCCAGCGAGGACTGGGGAAAAATTATGCGAGCATATGTGATAATGATATGAAGTTTTACAATGAAATTTATTATGTACCTAAGAAAAATAATCACTTAATAATGACAGCAGGTTGATATTTGCTACAAATATGATAAATGTTAGTTACCACAGAAGCACTGATCATACCTAGCTATTCGCATCAGGAGCATGAAAATGTACGAGCAAGATGTTCTGGTAGCTTCCACAGTCAGAGTGGATATGTTAGAAAAAGGAGGTGAAGGGAGAGTGTGGGAGATGAACAAATGTCTTGAGAAGTCAATCGCCGTCGACTATTGTAATTCAATTTCCGTTGTGTTCATCTCATTCGTATGACTGAAAAGAGGACATTTTCACCGAATGACCATCTAAGCGTTTTACTCCATATTCGTCAAAACATTTGTTATACGCCTAATTATCAACTGGGATCGACTAGACTATACGCTCGTTAATTACGTATTGATTCTTGACTAAACGTTGCGGACAGCTGGTCTAGTGGTGATAAAGTAGAACTAAGGTAACGCCTCCGCCGCTCACAGAGCAGGAGCAGCTTGCCTAGCAGCCTTAGTCCTGCACTGCAGTCGCCTTTCGTGTCTTGCACGTAGCGAATTTCTATCCATACAATTAGCCGGCATAAAAATTATATGTATCAATGGACTCCATTTTTTTAATGGACTACTTGAAATGAGCATAAATTATAACCGTATAATAAACCGGCATATTTATTACAACAAGTGGGTCAGTGAGACACTAATTTTGAATAATGTATATAAATTACCACCTTATAATTAGCCGGCATATTAATTACAAAGAGATTCAGTGAGACACTAATTTTAAATAAAGCATAAAAATTACAACCGTATAGTTAGCCGGGATATTTATTACGTCAAAAAATTCGGTAAGACACGAATTTCAAATAAAGCTTACAAATTACAATCTAAAGAGAGGCATATTAAAGAAATTGAATTGAATCCTTATTCCCAATTTCTAGATGATCCACACTTTCTGCCACTATGCCATCAAGGTTTTCACTACAACTCTACTTGATGGGTCTTTGATTGCGTAATATACACGTTGTTACCAGTCATCCGAGTTATTTACTTAACTTGTAGTTGTAGATTAATATCCATTAAATCTTTACATGTAATCGGAAGTTGAAACATGAGATTGGTCGCTTGAGAGGATGCAATTTTCTCCACCTTAATGAAATCGGCTGATGCACAAACTATATATCAATTATTGGTGAGTATTTTAGCAAACTGTGATGAAAATGCTGTCAGTTACGGCATTGCAGTTGGGGTAGCCTATCTGCGGCATGGGATATGCTGCACATAAGACAGCCAAGGTTCCCAATAGGGGTTAGGTCGCTCCGTCTGCAACGAACATAGGACTGCCAAACGCTTCACCTTGCGCACACACCGTAGCATCTCACTATTCTTCTATAATGAGTTAAGAACATGATCTTTATTCGTCGAATTAGCTTAAGAAATCCACTAAGCTTGTAACTTCGCAATGTTCTACTTCTTGTGCAGAGAACTGTTTAAGGCTTGTGCTTTAGCATAACCCTTAATCCGACCATTTACTAGCAGGACTGACGTATGTTTGTTTGCATTACATAACTCGCTTAGCATTTCTTTTGACTGAGAAAACTATGAATAACACCAGATCCAGATGTCATTTAGTACTTGTATGAAATATGCATGAAGAATGAAGGTAATCCAGCAGCCAAGAACACCATATGAGTCACCTCCGTAATACTTAACGTTTTTCATATAATAATGATCACTAATCTTCATTGGCTGTCTCGAAATCAATAACCAATCTAACTTAATCTATAAGGTCTCCGTTAAATTAAAACGGAACGCGATTTTTAATAAATGGAAGAAAATTTCTGATACGCATCCATCGAATTTGGACGCCTGAATTTATGATCACAATAATAGCCCAAAATTAGTCATGAAGTACTCCAGATTTAATGCTCACATGAAATAACGACAACAAAACTATTTATGATAAAGAAAATAGAACAGTGAAGGTATTTAAATTCGGCAACGAAAAGGCAACTGCCACTATGCGACATTTTTAGACTCGAACACCGATCAATCTAACTTCAGTTTTGTTCAATAAACGTTTGAATAATAATTTCACCTATAAATAAAAAGATGTAATTTCCATCAAATAAGATGAATGACTATCTAAACGTTGCATGCCTTATTCCTCATAACGTCTAATTAACAACAGAGAGCGGGCAGCTGATCGATCGAATAGGGTGCATCACAATACGAATAGAGTTAGCAACTCAAGTTACTCAATGCAGTGAATGCAGTAATGCACAAGCGCTAGTCAGATGCATGCTGCTCTCATGCTTGCTGCTCATAGAATTTTCCTGTTAAGCCAGGACGTAGGTTAGCACTGATAAACTCGCATCGCATTTATTTTGACAGGAAACTACTAATAAAACCTGTACATATATTAATCAGTACCTGTATAAAATATGCATGTAGTACGAAGGATCGAAAATTTCTTCTATCTTAAAACAGTTAAGTGGGAGTTTTTAAAAGTACGTTGAGCTGATATTTAGTTGTTCTTTAGTGTAAAAATTAGCTAAACGATTCGGGATGAGGAGACTTTGTTACCCTAACATAAGATGGGAAATTCATACATTGGTGAGGTTATGCATAGTGTATTTATTTGATTGCGTTCTGTGCATGCGAGCTTACCCAACNAATGTATTTCAACCTGTCTCTTATACACATCTAGATGTGTATAAGAGACAGCGTGTGGGGGGGACGAGACGTTGAGGCGGCTGTGGGGGGAGGAGGGGAGGAGCCGGTGAGGGGAAAAACCTCGCCTGCTGGAGGCTGAGGAAAGAAGGAAGAAGCACTTAAGCCGTGATGAGCGGAGTTACGACTACGTGCAAGATGTGCCACAAAGCTGTTTGCAAGCAGCACTTCGACCCAATTTATGCAGACTGTTCGCAACCTGATGAATAATAGCGTGTATGCATATCTCTTAGAAATTTGTCTTATAACTTTCAGCTCGCTCCAACACCCACTCTCCCCAGTTAGTGGGGGAACCTGATTCCCCCTTAAATCGACCTTCCTCCTCCTCTGCGGTGGTGTAACCCAACCCACTCTCCTAGTTAGTGTGGTAGCCTCTCTCCCCACTTGACCTCCACCCTCCTCCCAATTTGAGCTATCGGAAATTTTTTTTTCATAATTTCTGTATTCATTTGGAATTTGTGCAATCTGAAAACGAAGTAAATGTTTCAGAAATAATAATTTCACTAACCTTACTTTTTAGAACAAAATTAATTGTAAATGTTGATAGAAATTCATGCTGATTGGCATCGCCTGAATACTCCTACCAGCAATCATCATAAATGAAAGATTCCTAATCAATATGTACAGATACTGCATGTTTTGCTGTATTATGTTTCATTTATAAAAATTGAAGATACATCATATTTCATTCTGTGCTACAAGTGCTCACTATTAGTTAGTGCATAATAATGCATTTCTAGAAACGATGTAAATTGGACAGCTGGCGTGTTATAGGCATATGCACAGGTGAATAACTTTGAATCTCACCATCGGTAACAATCACCACCACGGTATCGATCGGCCGCAGCTGTCGTACATGAAAATGGCTCTAATTTAGACCAGAAATTCGGTCGTTTCATTCTCATAATTTTTAAAAATAGATTCGAGTTCACAATTGTGCGGTTAAAGACTGCATTTGATAGGAAACAATCTTCCTCTGACCTCGGTGGCTTTAGACTGCGTCTGTGCGGCAATACTCGGGCTGGACCCCTGCTCCGGCCTAGCGGCTGGCGATGACGTGATCGAGATGCGGCCCACGGTTTCGGACGATGAATCACAGAAAACGCAAAATGCCACTGTGAGCAGTTAGCACGTTTCTAGAGAAAGCAGAACCTGCATTGATTAGTGGGATGAGAGACGTTACCACATTTCACGCAACTATTCAGAGAACGCAAGAGTTCCCTCTTCCCAATGCCGGAGGATAAATTGTACATTGGTATGCGGCCTGTGATGTACATGTAACTTTCTCGCCACGCCCCGTACACAGAACACAAAAAGAGGCATTCAGATTAGAAGATTTTCGTTTAATATTTACGGCGAGATTAGGAATTTCATTATTAGAGATGCCTTTGTCGTCAGTACGCACAATTTTCTTCATAGTGTACCGTGTTAGTAGAAACATATCGCTCTGTCACTTCAAATACTGGCTCGTTCATCTCTGCGACAGACGGTTAGTTCTAATTTGTGGTTTGAATGAAAATTTCCTGCAGGCGTGGGTTCATATCATGCCAAAAAAAGTACTGGAGTACAAGATCAGGGCTGACTATGAGATTTTTCATACTCTGAACATCTTTCAAATTTTTTCTCCATTTCAGAGTCTGCCACCTCGGATTTGAAAAGATTGCAAAAAATTTTTGATTAAAGTCTTTAATTCCAGATTGAATTTATTTTAATCTTGCTAGAATATTCTTGTGTTCCTTGGTAGAAAGATCATCGAGATTTACGTTTACTTTGTTGAAAGTCCTGGTCATGTCTGAGCGAAAGAAAGTGCGCGTACGTCTAATAAATGACACGTCCAAGATGACAGTAAATTAGGAATTAGTAACTACAGATTAGCTCGTGCTTTCAACAGGGCTAGAGAAACCGATGAATATATCAGGAATTAGTTGAGTAACAAGTTGGCAGAACGGCGGTGTGATAAGAGGCAATGCTCAGGGAAAATGAAGTTCAACTCTAAAAACCCAGGCGCAAGAAAGGATTTAGTCGGTAATGCTCGATATACCAAACGCTTGTCAACTGGCAGAATAGTAAATAAACTGGGAGAAGAGTAAATCGTTGCAGAATTCGTCAGTGTAAGTACATCAAAAGCAATAAAATGTATAGATGTATCAAGCAATGGATATAAGAAAAGTAAGTCTCACAAAAATTCGTAGGTTCGCAGTAACCGAATAAGATTTAAATGGAATTAAATGCGCATAGGCAACCCGCCTCAGTAATAAACCTTCCGAATTGAAACAGCGTGCACCTAGAACCCTGTCTCGCGTCCTGTGATCACCCAAGGCTCAGCTCTAAAATGAATGAATGATTTTGGTTTTCAACATCACTCGCCTCCTCCCACATCACTGATGCAGGTCTGAAATGATGAATGGGTAGAAGACATCTTAGACATGTCTGATGTATTGGCGATGGACGGCTCAATCGAGAGTGATGCGCGACCTGACATTAAATAGCGTTAGAGAGAATGAATGTATCGGATTTAAATTAATACAGGATTCATTTCGAATCGGAAGTTGACGATTGAGCCTCATGGTCCGGCGACAGTATCTTCGTGTACAACTTAGACCACTTAAATATGAAGTATACCCGTTTGGAATGTTACATGTACAACTCTACTAGCTCTGTTCTTTTTAACAGTTTTTAGAAAATAATTTTTCAACGCTGTATATAATTCATAGGAAGAATACTTCTAGATAGCGAAAGATGGGATAGATATTGGAAGAGATATTTTAGATATTCAGAGAAAAATATTTAGCCATTCCGAAGTATTCTTAAGAATGGCAATAATTGTTAATTTTGTAATTTTCCATCTAATAAGAATGCTTAAGTAACATGAACGATGGTAACATCATCACCAGAAGAAGGCAACAGTCACGCATGCTCGGCAATTCATTGCGACACTAGAAATATTGAAAAATTGTCGTCTGAAAAATTGTACAGACGATTCATTGAACGTTCTTCAAAATATGATGTTTATATTTTTAAAATTATGTGCCAATTCGTCTGAGACAAGCGAACTTAATTTACGCATTGAGTTCCAAGATTTAGTTGGTTTAATTAAAGCTGTATGCTATACAAAATACAAATTCGCCAACAATGCGAAGTAAAAAATTATATGACAAGCAGGATAAAATATAATGATTGATTGGTGACAGGTTAAAAATGCTGGGGGAAGAGGGAAGATAAATGTTTTATGTGTGATGTTGATGAGAAGGAAACTGCGGAGCACTTGGTGATGGAATATGGGGCGTATGAGAGAGAGTGTCAGTCTATGATGCAGACGATTCTGAATGAGCGAGGCGAGATTAACGAATTGGGGCATTAGAGAACAAACGAAGAATTGAAACGATTATGGGTCTGTCTAACAGCCTCTTTCACACGGCGGCAAATATCGCCAGCGTCAAAAATTTACCACGTGATCATTCACACGAGGCAGTGTTTAACGCTGGAATGTATCAGTCTTGCACTGCTGTTTTATGCACCATCAGTCTATTTTTATGTAGCAATATTGATGTTTATGTAACAATATATATTGAAAATAATGTCAACACTAGGTCGCAGTGATTAGCGCCGTTGCTAGGTCTCAAAAACGAGGGGGCTGAGCCTTCAATAATGTATCATCATATTTTAATTAATTATGACTGGCGTTACGATTACTTGAATGGAAAATTCTCATATTTCT
>NW_025942313.1:43057-44403 GCF_000764305.2 Hyalella azteca
ATAACAGCTAACAATTTTATTGAAACTCCAACGGATAAGACTTCGGATCCACCGAAGCAGACAATCTCTGTCTCTTATACACATCTAGATGTGTATAAGAGACAGGTATAGAGGAGCACCGAGCGAAATCACATCCGAGTAACTCGGTAAAGAGGCCTGCTTTTCGACAAGATGATCAATGTCGCACTAGAGTCCGCAATTTATTGACACAAGATTTTCAATTTTGCTCAACATTCCAACATTTAAGGAATAAATAGCGTCCATGACTTTAATTACCTTGTCCAGACTCTGAGCTCTGAGAGAGATAACATTGGCAGAATGATCTCGCCGATCGTCCCGCTTTGTTCTTCTCAGGGCTGAAGTTCTTCAAAAAAGGACAGCATCTTGCCCGCATTATCCAGATCTTCCCTCATCGAGACACTACCAACACCAACGGATGCCACCGAGCAGGTGGAACTAGTCTAGTTTTCGGCATCGCTTGCCTTCACTGACAGTTCAAGTGGAGTAGATAGTGCAGGAATAAGCAATTCGCTTATCACAAGAGGTTTAAGAGGTCTAAACAGAGTCCTAAGAAGTCTCTCTTACAAGACATCTAAACGTAGAAACTTGGCAGTTGTTAGCACAAAAAAGTTACAAATATTAAAATAAAACTACGCCGTTAGTGTTAGAAGGAAATACTATACTAAAGAAAGTGTAAACTTATTTATAACCATCGATATTTAAATTATCTTAAACCCACTTTTCAATCGTTGCAATATTTTTGTGAAAAGACCCAAATTTATATAAATGATTTAGGCAATCAAACAGCGCCGACAGACATTTCAAATTTTGTAACAATGACACATCAACTTCAACTATGGCAAATGAGCAAAATTCGATATATTATGATCCAACAGTATTAAAAGAAAGTTTTTCCTCAATTCTAAAAAACTATTCAAACTCACGTGACCATCATAGGTCACGGTTCAAGATAACACAGTAAAACACAAATACCAAATCGTATAAATTATAAGCTATAAAGGTTAATTTGAAAAATAAACCATCACAATCAGCTAGAACTATATCCCATGTAAAAAATCACACAAACATCCCTGTCAAAATTTTCGTGCCGATTAAGGTCGTTTTAGAGGAACTATATTCGGCTTAGGGGTGAATCAGGAGCAAGTCGGCCACGTAGGGTGTTTTGCTTCTATTTACCAGCCTCTTTTGGAAGTCAATTGCCCGGTAGGCCAAATCTGCGTAATATGATTAAAAAGAGCAGCTGGTCAAGCTTTGTCTCTTATACACATCTAGATGTGTATAAGAGACAGTCCCTAAACTTTAATTACATTAACACCATCTACTTC
>NW_025942313.1:44520-63624 GCF_000764305.2 Hyalella azteca
ATATAACGTTCAGAGATTGAAATGCCCCCTCCCTTCCCCCCATAAGGGGGGGAAGGGAGGGGGCATTTTTTTAAGCATTTTTCATATTCGGCCGTGTCTGTCCGGAACGTATCAGGTACCAAATACGCGCGCCCCACGATCGCCCCAAGCTCGACGAGTAATTTCACAAGATTCCATTTCGGCGCTTATTTCGCTACGGCAACCGGAACCAAAAGCGGACATAGAGCTTCTAATTTACCCTGCCATAAGAACTTGCGGCGTCCGGGTGCCAGCGGCTGACAGGTCTTCGAATTTCGATAGGGATAACAGCTAACAATTTTATTGAAACTCCAACGGATAAGACTTCGGATCCACCGAAGCAGACAATCTGCTAGAGAAGTAACTATAACAATTATGCTCTTATTTTCAACCTAGCGGTACAAGACTTAACAGTGACGCATTTCCCAGCCCAACCTTGAATTAAATAATGTATATTGTAGAAATATAAACAGCCGCGCGGGCAACACTTGAGGCAGGGAGGACACGGTTTGAGAGATGCGACGAGAATACCGGAGGTTATTCCTTGAATCAACAGTTAAAAATCAGATTGGAGATTCAAGTAAGTGCAATGGTATTTGTTTCAATTCCTCATTATTAGACTGAAAAAATATCTGTTAGACAAGGTAATAATAAATTATGATAGTGGGAGACTAACTTTCTAAATTATTATCGCTAGCTCGACTTAGAATTGGCTTAAAAGCCGTTCAGAAGTATAAAAGTGCGATATAGGTCAATTGAGTTAAATTGTTAGGAAATTAATGTATGGCCGAACCAACTTGGCCAAGTTAGTAAATTAGGTTAAAGTGCCACAGAGCATTGAGTTAAGGCTTAAAGCCGGAAATAAAGCCTAATACAATTAATGCTTCACAGACGTCTTTTAAGTGTTGGGCCAGACCAAAGGAGTGACGAGGCATGCATTATCTTTACAAGGGACCAATAACTTATCTTATCAATAACTTATAACTCCGTATCACTTATGTTTTTAAAATAATAATGGCCACCAATGCCTCATTGGTTGTCTCGAAATCAATAACCATTCTAACTTAATCGCTAAGGTCTCCGTTAAATTAGAACGGAACGTGAATTCTTATAAATGGAACAAAATTTCTGATACGCTTCCATCGAATCTGGACGGCTGATGTAAAGGAATTAATTTTACGGATAGTTGATTTATAGATTTAAGGCTATATTAAGGCTTACGGCCATATTAAAGGTTTTCCATGTTCAATGGCTATAGCAAGTTGAATTAAGCTATTCTGTTAATTTAAAGTAGTCAGTTAAATTATAGGGCTTTGCGGTTTGCATTATTTACAAATCACTTTTGGGGTGCGGGAGTGTTAAGGAAATTAATTCACGTACAGTATATTTATAGATTATTTGCATAACTTTGTGCAGAATCTTTTTCACGATCTCCACTTTGGTGAAAGCGTCTCCTTTAAATGTCTTGAATATAACTTAACTGCATCTATATCAGTGTACTGCATCTATGCCGTTGTGCCACTTCAAGCCACATCTATTTTCTAACCACAATTTCACATGGAGAATTAAGTATTCCAGGGCACAACTAAATATAACAGAAACTATCTCGGCCTCTTGTGAAGATTAGCCAGTCAGCATTCCATCACTTGTGCCAGACGTCGCATCTGTGCTCCGCAACTTCGTGTGGCGAGGTTCTCGTCCAGCGTGGGCCACTGCTAATTTTGTTAAATTTTTACGTGCAAATAAAAAAAAAATAACAAGTTTATCAAATAAAAAAGTTACTATCTAAACGTTGCATGCCTTGCTCCTCATATCGTATAGTAATACTCTTCATAACGTCTTATCAGGGATCGATGCTTATCTTGATAAGCATCAGGGATTGACATGAATTAGCTACAGGGATCGAACAGCTGATCGAATGAAGTGCATCGCAATAGAGCAAGCATCTTAACTCAATGCAGTGGCTGCAGACCGTGCAGTGTTGCGGTTTGTGCTACTCTGGTTGAAGAAACTATGAGTCGCCCGCCGAGATTCGAACCTCTGCCAAGACTGCAACCAAACGCTCGCGAGCAGGCGCCTTAGTCCACTCAGCTACGGAGACGGCAACTACATAGAGCTGCAGTGTTTCTTTTGTCTTGAGCGCGGTACTACCTGAATGAATCTTCGATTTTATGATCAACTTCTTGTGTGATTGAATGGTATAGACATCGCTCGTTAACATTACTATTGACAAAAGAACAGCAGTGAGTTGAAACAATTAACGGAATTGAGTTGGGCCAATTAACCGTAAGCAGTGTAGATTCGTGGCATTCATGAGCGGCTGCTCCACAAAACCACCTCCTATGACAGCTTTCGGCGCACTGACCACGCGACGCCAGCCGCACAAATATAAGCGCGTCAAGCTCGAGAGGTTTTGAACCACCCAAGTGTTTCAAAACGGGGGGCCTTATTCTCTCATGCAGTGTACAATGAGCAGGTTCTGCCCATTTTGCCTACGAGGGTCTATGAAAATGGCAGATCTTATATCATAAACAAAACTGTAATCGTTAAAGGTACAAAGAATAAAGTAACACCCTAATCTCATCAATCTCTTAGCCTGATCCATTAGGCATTATTTATACTTGTAAATTGTTTAATTCCGTCAAGATTAATGACTTACCGTACACAATGTAGGAGCATTCCACACTACATACACTCTACACAGCGATATAATATACAGCTGTGTGGTCTATACATACACTTACGCAGCGATATATTCAGCTGTGTGATCTATACTTACACTTCACGGAGCGATATATATAACGCTGTGTGGTTCATACATACACTTTACGCAGCGATATATATATAACGCTGTGTGGTTCATACATACACTTTACGCAGCGATATATATACAGCTGTGTAGTCTATACAAACACTTCACGCAGCGATATATGTAACGCTGTGTAGTTCATTCATACGCTTTGCACAGCGATATGTGCAGCTGTGTGGTCTATACATACACTTTACACAGCAATATAACCGTTTTTAGTATTCAGTTGTACGCGGTTAATTGAAAAATATCTTCAAAAAAAGAAGAAATACATAGAATTTTCCTGTTAAGCCAGAACATATGTTGGCACTGATAAATTCGCATCACATTTATTTTGATAGGAAACTATGAATAAAACCGGTACAGATATTATTCAGTACTTGTATGAAATATGCATGTAGTATGATGAATAGAAAATTTCTTCTATCTTCAAAATATGAGTTAAGTGGGAGTTTTTAAAAGTATGTCGAGCTGATATTTTTGCTTTTAGTTATTATTAAGTGTAAAAAATAGCAAAGCGATTCGGGATGAAGAGACTGTTACCCTAATATAAGATGGGAAATTCATATATTGTTGAGGTGATGCATAGTGTATTCACTTGATTGAATTCTGCGCATTCACGCTTCGCCAACGTATTACTACGCCAAGTGCTAATGACGCTGCAGCTAATGCTCCGCCCACATGAATACTGCTAGATAAAGCCACTATTTCTTTGTATACTCCTTTGCAGTGCATCGATGTAATTATTTATATTTTCGAAAATCTACTAACATCTTATAGGTCTTGAAAAACTGACTATTTGCTGACGAAGACATCACACAACTATCTCCTATGTTAGCTTGTCACTGATGCTTCCAATGATCCTGACTTGAATCTCATTCTATACTTGGGCTGATCATGTTATCTTATGAAGCGCTGTTGGGGAGCTGACAATTTGTCTGTATTTCAACCGAAATTTGTTCATATATGCCATACATCCTAAAGAATTCGTTCGTTTAGAACGGAGCTCAACGTTTCCAAATTATAAGATTTGTAGAAAACAAAATTTTTTCAGTTTTTTTAACATTGAAAAAAATTGTATTCTTAAAATTATTCATTTTGTCATTTGATTCATGCATTGTCTCCAACTTTACGCAAGTGTACAAAATTTCAGATCGATAGGATAAGTAGAAGTGTGTTGAATTTTGATTACAATATTTGCAGTAGACAGACAAACAGACAAACAAGAAGTGAAGTTAAAGAGAAGTGTTGTAATTAGCAATAAGATCAATTTGAAAAGGCAATATAAGACTATACTAAATTGAACAGATTTCATGCTGATTATAGAAATTGTTCTTGTTGAAAAATGTATGACGTCTAAACCTTGAATATAATAGATTAGTTATAAATTTGAATTTTGTTATAATTTAATTTAAATGGAAATAATATACGTTTAAAAATTACTTTTAAAGACAACACTTCCAAAGAATCTAGTGTTTCCAATGTTACAGCTGTACAATTAATTTCTTATTTTATTTTCGAATATTAAAAAAGTAATTTATCAATTTTTTTTAATTTATAATTTTTTTTTTTCAAAATTATTTATTCTGTCAATTGATTCATGCATTGCCTCCAACTTCACACAAATGTGCAAAATTTCATATCAATTGGACAGGTAAAAGTGTGTCAAATATCAATTATAAAATATTTAGCTGACAATATTATTTTTTCATTTTTTAATATTGGAAAAAAAATTTATAAGTAAAAGTATGTTAAATTTAGATTACAAGATTTGTAGCAGACAGACAAAAAGATAAACAAGAAGTGAAGTTAAAGAGAAGTGTTGTTATAAAAAGGAAATTCTTTCCAGTTTATTGTAGTTTTTTTACTGTATCAAGATATATTTATCTTTACTTTGTATTATGAAATTATTAGAGAGGTTCAATTCGAGGCATATTTAAAATGAAAATAGTTGAATGTGACTGATAGCCATATTCTTGATGAAGGAATTTTATAATTAGTGACAAAACAGTACGAAAGCCCAGATTTTTTGAGGTTGCTAAAGGTGAGCAACATATATACAGTTGTTAATTAAGGTATTTATTAACATGAATAGTTATATAATAATGGCCATTTGCACCTACAATGCCATCTTTATGGGGAGTGTGTTAGATGTAATGAAATCAGTACCTAATTAATTATAGTCACTCCTAGGACTTGACTGTTTAGTTTTGAGACATGCATGAGGTTAGAAAATTCTTAGGTCAGCAATGCAGGTCATGGAGGTTTGTTCAAAATGCTCAATCAGTGCACCTCTAAGAATTCTGATATATATTATTCAGTTAACTAGAGGTATATTTATTTCCTTAGTTCTTTCCATGAGAGCCTAAGTAAATATAAACGGGAATAACTGGGATAAAGATAAGTTATGTTTTTAATAAGTTTACTTTCTTTTGAACAATTCATAAGAACTCTTTTTCAGGATAAGAACTCCTCTTCCTAACCTCTCAGCCTCCACATGCTCACAAAATATCCTTTTTCACTCCTAATAATTCTCATACAAATGACTTAGCAAACTAACAATCGTTTTCTTTTGCCACCAGTTTTTTATAGCTCATGCCATTACTGTCAACCCTCGCATTCTTTAGCACCTCCAGTATAACACTTTTCTCTCATATGCTCCATTTCCAGCACTGGATAACATATGGAATCCTTTGCACCACATCACACAGAAAACGCCTGTTCTCTCCTTCCATTCCCCTTCTTACTTGTATGTTCATCCATCCCCAGATACCAACCTTTAAAACATTACAGTTTGCTCCCAACTTCTGCTACCATCTTTCAAACATTCATATTTTTGTATTAGTTTCACTACCATGAGTAGAGAGCACTGCCAGCAATACTAATAAGTGAGGATAAAGGTCAGTGCAATTTTTTATGCAAAAATGCAGCACAATATTATCTCAGTAATTTTGTTTCATATCTATACCAAAACCTACTAATCATCATCAACATCACTATTTATCAGGCTGTGGTTCGCATACAGAAAAGTTCACATATATGTAGGATATGTCCTACATGTTAACTTAGAGTGAAAGCCATGCCCTGTATTAGCACTATGTTTCTTTCATTGGTTGGTACCTCCTGCAGCTTATTAGCTGCTTACTCTAAACATTTTTATGCTTTTAATCTAAATATTTAGATATGGAATACATGTTGTCATGATGTTGAATATATTACAGCACTGATGAGATTGACATTGAGACTATCATTTGGATGCCAATCTCGTGAACTATTTCCACCTCACTTCTGCACTCAGAAATAAGATATTGATATAATATGTTCAACATGTTTTAGCTCTAAATTATGAATATGCAATTCACCACTTTAGGTGTTGAAAATATGTTCTGGCGGAAGGTTTTAGCCTAGCTTGTATATGACTAAATTCACTAAGTAACTTGATTGTTTGGAAATAATGTTCAACACACGTTGCAAAGCATTTATAATTAAAAAAATCGTGATACTCTTGCTGAGCAGTCATGAGTGATCAGCGGCGAAGCTATCTTCCCCAGAACTCCAAGAATCTTCCCCTTCCAGATGAGAAAATAATTGATGACATTTGCTTCGGACCTGCCTCAAAACAAGTACCAGTTGGCACTCCACTATCTTTCAAATCAGTGCAATGGAAAGGAAAAATCCTAAAGTGTGTCAATCTGGGTGATAGAGACAATGGTATTTCCCTCCAAAATGGGAAAATTGGAATCGTCAAAAGTATCCACAAAGACTGTATTTATGTTAAAATTTTCATATATTATTCTGACTTCTTTTTAACACCATGTCAGCCATCATTGGTCGGCATAAAGAAAGTTAAAGTGTTGACGAAAAAGTTGCAGCGTATTGGATATGATGAGTTGAAGACAAAAGTGTTCATACATGTTCAGAAGAATAGCTGTGTAAGCATGGAACTATTACATTAATTTCTGGCAGCTTTTTCAACAGATTATAATAAGTGTATTAAGTTGTTTGTATTTGGTGTTTTTCTGCATGATGTCACAATTAAAAAAGGTTTATATGTGTTTACTTTGGCAATGAGTGGCAAATTGTGCCGAAAGAATGGATATTAAATGCAGGGAAAAAGCTTCACTGCTACTGGCCATCAGATGGTAATGTGGAATGGCTAGCAAGATCCATTGCTCCTCCATAGCCTTCTACATGGTCGCGTTTCATTGTATCAAGGATTGCTGAACAGTCAGGTAAACAAAATGAAACAAATTCACATTTTCCTACGGTTTTACTTTTTGTGATTAATTTTTTCTATGTAATGGGGATATCAATTTGTGTTTTTGATGTTAACCGAAAAAATTTTAAGCTGTCTAATTCAGGCACTTCATGCTTAAAGTAAACTTATTTTGAGCATAATAATGAAATTTTATGAAATATTATTTTTCCCTCCTGCCTCTATGTAGAGCAATTTACTATGGACTGATGATCATTCTAGATGATTTCTCGCGATGTGAGAGGAAGATGGTGGGGAATATTTCACACACTGACATCAGTGCTTCAGAGACTGAGAAGAAGAAAGGTTTTGTTAGAGCCACTGTCCCTTCAGGTATGTAAAATTTAGGCAGATACCATAATTTTCTTATTTTAATAAGTACATTAAACATACGAAATTGATCAATTATCTTTAATTTCATGAGATAAAATATACACCTGCAAATGATACAGTATTTGAAATGATACTTCCTAGCAAAATAAACTTTAATAACATTGATGGAATCCCTTTTTCATGTTCCGTCTGCTAGTAAGTAGGAGTTTTCAACTAGAGGTCCATGCAAGCTCCCCTTCCTAAGGTGCAAAGGCACGTGAAGTAGATGTATAGAAGTAAATAAGAGTACCACTCAAGTAGAAATTGTAAGTATACTGCATGGATTTACTCACTGGTTCCATTATTTTTCGATTCCTGTTTTCTGTCAAAATAATACATGTAGTGAGTGCACTCCGTAAGTTCATCATGTTTAATTCATTTTTGTTTTTAGACTGGGTAAGTGTTAGAAAACATATACCTGATTCAAGGTTGAGGGACCCCCGTGCCTCGGTTTTTGCCTGTCTGTTGTTGTTTTTGTTGACCCTCCCGCCTCGCCTCACGGCGCGAGGGAGACCTAGACCCAGTTCTGGGGCCAGCCAAGTCGGTAGCCCCGGCGCGCCAGCAGTCCCGCGACGTTGCCGAGGTCTGGTCATCCACCGACAGGGATGTGGTCATTTCAGGGCAGGAGAAAAGATGAATGGTGTCGTGCGTGCTGGATAGACTGAGTGGGCAAAGTGGAGAAGGGTGTGAGCCATGGTCTATATTATTTAGATACGAGAGAATTAGCGGTGATTTGTTTATGCGAAGTTGTGGAAGGTTCCTGCGTGCAGGTCTAAGGAGGCTAATTTCAGATGGGTAGATCTGTGGTGCGGGGTTGTTTAGAATTTTTTTGTGAAGAAGGGTTGCAAGGTAGTTTTTGGTGATTGTGGTGTGGATTGTTTTGACTTTTTGTTTGATTGTGTCGTGTGCGGCTTGTGCTGGTGGAATATCTATGTTGTTGATGAATTCTATGTTATGGAAAATGGTTTGTTTCATGAGGCGTTGTGGACGCGGTTGTAGGGTGAGGGTATATAGTGGGTGGGTTGGATTTTTTGCTTTCTTTCTGAGTTGTGAGACATGAAGTTTAAGGTGTTATGTTAGGGGTAGAAGTTTGGTTTCTTGGTGACGGTGATGGATGTTGGTGTCTGCGGTGTAGCTTGTGGCTATCCTTAGTGCTGCGTTCTGGACTGTTTGGAGTTTGTTCATGTGCGTGGGTGATATGATTTGGTGACCAGGATGAGTTTGCGTATTCGAGGGTTGGACGCGGGAATGGTTGAAATGAGTTTGTGAGTTCTTTTCGTTTTCCCCATTGTGTGACTGTAAGTGATTTGATTATTTTGATGGTGTTGTTGGCTGTTGTGAGTTCTACTAATGTGTGTACCGAAAGTGAGCTTTGGGTGGGAAGTAAGTCCTAGGGTTTTTGGGTTGCATACTGTTGGAATGAGTGTGTTATTGATGGCGAGGTTGAGTTGTGTGCTATATTCGGCCGGGTCAGATGTGAAGAGAGTGGCAGTGCTTTTTGTTGCATTAAGTTGTAGTTGTTTTTCTGTGGTCCATGTTTGTTTGGTTTGAAGGTACGTTTGTAGGATTTGTGCAGCAGTGTTATAGTCTTTGTGGGAGGATAAAATTGTTATGTCATCGCACTTTTTTTGCCAATGTGAATGCTGCTGGGTGCTGGAGTGTCTTGGAGTACCTGGTCTCCCAGCAGGCATCTGACGTTGAAACAACGTTGATTATTGGTTGATTTCAGGTTGAAATGTTGAACAACCAAAATTAAACGTCATGTCAACGTCGAAATCTGACCAACACTAAAAGGGACGTAAAACAACCTTATGTCAACGTTGAAATAACGCCGATATTGGTACGTTGAATGTTTACTAATTTTTAAACGTTGAATCAATGTTGATTTCAGGTTGAAGTGCTGAACAACCAAAATTAAACGTCATATCAACGTCGAAATCTGACCAACACTAGAAGGGACGTAAAACAACCTTATTTCAACGTTGAAATAACGTCAATATTGGTATGTTGAATTTGTACTAATTTTTAAACGTTGAATCAATTTTTATTTCAGGTAGAAATGCTGATCAACCAAAATTAAACGTCTGATCAACGTCGAAATCTGAACAAACTAGAACGGACGTAAAACAACCTTATTTCAACGTTGAAACAACGTCGATATTGATACGTTGAATGCTTACTAATTTTTAAACGTTGAATCAATGAGTTGCATTGTAACGTCAGTACGACGTTGCATGAAAGATGTTGCTTCAATTTTCATTCTAAACCTCCTTTCACCCCGATATCAATGTCGTAATACGTAGTTGATTCAACGTCGATTCAACCATAGAATTCAACGTTGCAGCAACGTCGTAGTAGCAACATTGATTCAACGTTGCATTGTAACGTCAGTACGACGTTGCATGAAAGATGTTGCTTCAATTTTCATTCTAAACCTCTTTTCACCCTGATCTCAATGTCGTAATGCGTAGTTGATTCAACGTTGATTCAACCACCTAATGCCTGCTGGGCTATTTCCTGTGAGTAAGCTGTCCAGTCTGCTTTGTGGTAATTGTGAAAGATATTTTGTAGGTTTTTGTGCGGTAGTTAGTTCTGGTGCAAAAGTGCAATACGATAGGAATGTGATCGGAACTGAGAGCTGTGATAGTAGACCATGTTATCTTACTTGATTATGACATTTGTGGCTGTAAATATGTCTAGTGACGTGGGTTGCTGTTCTATTGTAATGGGCATGCGTGCGGGCGAGTTTTCATTGAATATGATGTGGTTGGAGTTTTGTACGAGTGAGTTGATAAGGTTGCCTCTATGGTCTGAGTTGGAGGAGTACCAGGATGGGTGGTGAGCATTGATGTCTCCTGTAATAATGGTGTAAGGCTTGTTGAGGAGGTATGTGAAGCAGTCAGTGATGTGTTGGTCTAGGTTATGATGGTACGGTAGGCGTGCGTCTCTGGGAGGGATGTATATGTTAGCTATGTGAATGAAGTTGTTGGAGAAATGTATTTTGACTAGTTGGGTTTCAGTGGCTTCTTGCTTGATGTGTTGTGGAATTGTGATTGTTGTAAAAACTATGTTATTGTGAATGTAGGTGATTAGTCCACCTCCTGTCTTGTGTGCCCTATCTTGACGAATAGCAGTGTAGTCAGATATAATGGGTGTGCGACTCGTCAGTTTAAGTTTGGATTGATGATGTCGATGTCTTGTTGTTTTGGGGTTAGTTTGAGGTCTTCTATTTTGCTTGTGAGTCCATTAATATTTATCTGCATTATTTTGATGTCTAAGGGCGTTTTTTCTGGGTCTAATTGGGGGTGAAGTGGGTTCTGTGAGATTGTTAGGTGGAGTGGTTAGTGGGGGCAAAGGAGGTTGGAGTGCAGTGACTGGGTTTGAAACCAATTTGCAATGCTGGCTGGTGGCTGTACTGTATTTGGCCTGGGAGGGATTGACAAAGTGTGTTGGTGACAAGTCCAGGAATTTTTGCATTGATGGAGTTGTATGTTTGTGGAGTTTTTATGGACCCTATGTGGGGCGAGACTATTACAGAGAAAAGAGTACTGTCGTTATTTGATTTGTCTATTGCATATGTCACACATCCATGTCGGACCCGGGTTCTCCTCGATATCCCCCGCTAGTAGCAACAGAGCCGCCGACCACACGCGGGGAGCCGCAGGCTGGCAGCATAAAAAAACATGGGCTTATAGTGTCCCCCTTTCGGAGGTCGATTTGAGCCCGCATCCGGGCCGCGTACCAACCGCAAGCAGGCAGACAGTATTGGAAGCTTTTTTTGCCCGTCTCCTCCTTGTCCTCTCTTCTGTGCACTTTTCTGTTTTGCTTCTTTTTCAAGTAATAAATAAATATCAGCAGAAAAAAATATTGAATACAAAGGAGATTGCAATGTTTATCTGCTCACATACAGGTGGATTTCGAGGTGGATCCCATCATTAGATTTTTAACCTCCTGCAACAAACACCCTTTGGTACACTGTGAGGACAGCAATTCCTTTGAACTAGCATTCTGTAACAATGATGTGTAACGTGATCCTCCATTCATGAAATCATCTGCAACTTTAAACCCTTGTATTTTAGTTGAGATTATTATAAAATGTCCGAACTGTTTCCTCAGGAAGTGGAGGAAATCTACTTGGCCGAGAGTAGCACTCGCTGAACGTAATAAATCCCAGTCAAGTACCAGGGGCTAATAGGGCAGACTCGTCATCAGAGGAGTCGGTTGATATAGAAGGCAAGATTTGGGTTTGTTTTCTTTTCTTGAAATCTATCTATTTTCATCTTTTAGTGTTAATGCTGTACAGTAAGGTTTGATGAATTTTTGTTGGCATAGACAACTGTTTTACATTGATCATTTAATTTTGCTTTATATGGAGCTGAAGGCAAAAATTTGAACCGTTTTATATGAAAATTAGTCTCATTGTAGAAGGCTTAAGTCTGCGGAAGATTTCAGATGTTGCATTATGTGACCCAGGAAAAATTAAATCAAGCCAGGCAGTTACTTTCTTTCATATTTTTCAGTCGCTCTCAAGCAAGCGAGATTCGACAGTGCGAGAAGACCTGAAGTGAACCGAGCCATCATGAATGCGCTCAAAAACGCACCCGATTGGGAAGGAGGGAGAGACCACCGCGACCGAAGAAGACTAGTTCCTCTAAGACGTTATGAATAATCTTCAACTTCGACATTCAAAATGCAAGAAAATGCCGAAGGTTGTAACCGCATTTCGGCCACTCCAAGACGCTCATCTAGGCAACACAATGCTACTTCTCCCATACACAGTGTCTTTTTAAAGCCGTCAGGCTCCTTGAATTGTAATCAATGCATCGAACTATGAATATGGAACATTCTTCAGTATATGGAACATTCAAACGCATGAAACATTCTTCAATAATACGATAGTGATACAGCCTGTTAAGCAATGAAATTTTCCAAAATGAAATGGACTATATTTTTTGTTTGTCATTAGTGCTGATGCTGCAGAAAAGTATCTTCTGGCCACCTATATTTTGTAAATTTTGCGTAATATGTGCTATAAGTGAGAGAATATGGAATGAGCCAAAAGTTTGCGGTCTCTCTGGTTCCCATGTTGATTTACAAGGTCTTGGCTGTATTTTGCTAGTGTTGAGTTTTCAAAGTAATAAAATATTGGCGTAAGAATATTGAATGAGAATAAGTTCTAAATTTAGGCTTATTGTATCGTGATTTTGAGTTAAAGAAAGAGTTGTGCGATTGTTAGTGATAAAGCCTATAAGGATAAACAATTTTGATACAGGTAAAGGAAATTCTTATATAGTCATCTGTGTTATTTTTCATGTTCAAATTGGATGATGAAGCGTTACTCCAACTTGTGTGGGGAGAGTGGAAAAATGTTGAGCTAGAGTGACCGCGCATGTTTTCGCTTCAAATTGTTATCTGAAATTTTAATATGTATTGATAGAATCTAAATATAGTTCAGTAGTCCTCCCACTGTAGAGGAAGCGAGTGGGGGGAGGGGGAGAATCGCTCTCCCCCTCTTTCCTCCCCAGTGAGAGGAAGGGGGGGATTTTTTTTTAGTAATTTTTTAGACTCGGCCAGACCTTCCCCGAATACGGGGGCGACCTTAATACGTACCGCTCAACGGCCGCCAGAATAAGGACCAGGCTCTGGTAGCCGTCTGATTCGGGGACCGGAATGTAGACTGAAACGCGGACATAGGGATGCTGGTGGACTATGCTCCCCGAGTCCCAGGCGGTACTTAATTCAGAGCCTCCCTTGGCTTTAAATTTTGTCAGGTAGGTTACAATCAGAATCGCTGCGAGTTCGTAAATAGCGCTTGTTGGCATCTTTCTTGGTCTTCAGCTGAGCTTCAACTGTAGCCTACTGTTCATCCACTGGGACTTTTCGACTTCTCAAAGCGTTTCGGGTTTCGGTTTTTGTACAATTTTAAGTTTGCTTTTCATCCGTGGACTAACATTACCATAAGAGCAAAAGCTCGTCTCCTTGCAATTTTTGTAAGTACACATTCGATTGTGCACTACCGAATATAATTAGTGAAGAGTGAAAGAAGTAGGCAAGCATCTCATACATGAAATGTGAAATGTGATAAAAACTTGCTTAGTCAATCCTGATTTATTGACGGAAACTGGTTACCTCGAATATCAGTCTAGTAGTGTGCGCTTGTATTACGGATACGCAGATGAGTAACATAACTCCATGTCTCACAGACCAGAAAAATTTCAAAATTTTTAAATTTCAATTTGTGAATCCGATCCTTTCCTCTTTTTCCTCCCTTTTTTCCTATTCGATCCTCCCTTTGTTCCTATTCGTTCCTGCCTTTCCTCCAATCATTTTGTCCTTATCCTTCCTAACCTCCAAACCTTTATTCCATTCGATCCAATCCATATATCCATCCAATCCAGCAATCCTTTCTTCTCATTTCTCTCATCGTTTCCTCCCTTTCTTCATATCCTTTCCTGCCTTTCCATCGTTCTTTTCTTCCAATCCTCCCCCCTATGCTTTCACATTCTCCTCCCATGAATTAAATTTCAAGTCCAGGTGATTTTCCGACACGATAGTTATCCTGGATACTCGCCCCAACAGCCACTACATACAATATCTCGACACGATAGTTATCCTGGATACTTGCCCCAAAAGCCCCTACGTACAATATCCCGACACGATAGTTATCCTGGATACTCGCCCTAACAGCCCCTACATACAATATCCCGACACGATAGTTATCCTGGATACTCGCCCCAACAGCCCCCACATACAATATCTCGACACGATAGTTATCCTGGATACTCGCTCCAACAGCCTCTTCATACAATATCCCGGCACGATAAGTATCCTGGATACTCGCCCCAACAGCCCCCATATACAATATCCCGACACTATAGTTATCCTTGATACGCGCCTCATCAGCCTCTATATATTTGTGATTCCTGGCAAGCGTCTTATCAATCAACATCAGGTAGACAACTAGCTACCAACAATGATATCCTGATGGGGGAACTAAAGCGGTTAAACATAAAAATGATAACATCACAGGTCTCCACAACGAAAAATTTTCACACTCAAAAGCACTTACATCTACAATATTGCAATACTTGAGGTACTTACGAGTTCGATGACGGAAGTGTTCACAGTCACTGTAAACTTGTACACTTAAGACTGTTAGCTATAGTCACCAAGTTCACACACCAAGAAACACTTAGGATTGCTATATATATAGTCACCTGGCTCACAAACCGAGATACATTAGCTGACACTTCAATGCGCCAACAAAACCTCACTGTGAGGACATTTTTTTTAATCGTGCTAGCTTGCGATGAAGCGGCGCAGCACAAGGCGTCGCAGATTACGGCTATTAGGACTGCAGATAACGGCACATATACTAGCAGAAAATGACTAAACCTCCGACTTCAGGTATTCAATGACTTGTGCTCAAGTTGAAAATTTGATTAATTACACGAACGAAAATCGATTTTGGTGCCGATTAATTTGGTATAAAGAAAATATTACACTCGATTTCACCGATTAGTTTTGTTCAAAAAAATTTTACCTCTACGTGAAGCTACAAGGATGAAATACCCCAGCAGCTGTGGCATGCGTTTTGTATCCAAGATACGAGGCTGGGACTTAGGTTCGATAACGCCCACCATATTTATTGGAAAATGTCAGTAAACATCTAAACAAAGTAAAGATTTAATATCTAAAAGTCACTTCAACCTCTCCATTATTGCTTATGTCTTCTTTGTATTGTCACAGATCGTTCAAATTGTCCCAGTTGCTCAATCAACCTCCTGTAATCATTCGTTGTTGTCTTACACTTATCGCTAGTCCTTAGATTTAGATGAGCGGCGCTGTTTTAAGCGAGGTTTCGCATGGGATAAACTAAATAAAGAAATTCTAAACTGTTTTAGGGCAAATCAGATTAGTTTCATAAACTTCAGACAACACTTATTGTTTGTGGCAGCGTGGCGAACGGACGTTCGGTGTCGCGCGCGGTCTCGCCGGTTATATTTAATTTTGCCGGTTCAACTGTGTTATTGCATTCTGTACTGAAGTGTTCAAGTGAATAGTCTGGAATTAAGTACAGCCATTAAAAATTGAGTGCGGGTAACGATTGATTGAGAAAAAATTGAGAACGATTTAACTCTGTTGACTCATACTCTACTGAAGTGTTCCAGTGAATAGTCTGGAATTAAGTAAAGTCAGTAAAAAGTGAGTGAGTTACCAATTGATTGTGAAACATGGCAGCCAAAGTCTGTGTTAGTAAACCTGCCGGAGAATGTCTGGAATGCAACAATTGCAATTTTGGACAATTGGCACTAAGATGTAACACATGCAGAAAATTTTTTCACGTCGAATGTTCACTACTTCCAGAATACCAACTTGCAAGATATTTAAAAACGAGAACATCATTCATGCGTAGAAAATGCGTTATGAATGAGGGGTGGGTGAAAAAAGCTATGGAGAGTGTGCAAACGGTTCAAGCGTCCGAGAGAAGAAGGCCTATCATGAATGAGTCTCTCTGTTCGACTAAGACGCGGCTACCCTCAACTCCCCTCACTCCCTCAACTCCCCTTACTCCCTTAACTCCCCTCACTCCCTCTACTACCTCCCCCCATCCCTCACCGCTGCCCGCCATGCTCCGCCTACCCCGACCCTTGACCGTAGCGTTGCCCCTCCCCTCTCCTTTTTAAATGCCTCGAACAAGAATCATTTAACTGTTAAGAAACGCGTTTGCTGGAGATATCTTCAGGGCAAGTGCGATTGGGAGAATGAAGAAATGAACTGTAACTATTCTCACACTAATATCTGTCAAAAATTTGTAACATTTGGAAGCAAAAACCAACGCGGATGCAAAAAAAGGGAGAGACTGTCAATATTACCATCCGTTCCTATGCTGGAATACTATTAAAAATGTAGCTTGCAAACGTGATTCCTGTCAGTTTCACCACCTTAAACTCAACCTGCAGTTGAGTGGTAATGCCGAAGATTGATGTGACCCTGATAGTTCCTCCTCGGAATACAGGATAGATTATACTGCCAAACCCAAAACATTAGAAAGAAATTACATGGTTAAAAAAATCAGTTCTGGAAAGGGCGAATCTATCGAAATCAAAGGGACAGAGCAGTTCCAAAAATTTCCGCACCGGCCAACACAACCTACCGGTGTGAAGAAGAACAAACAGGACTCGATATCAAGCGCAGCAATTTTTAGGCCTAACGAGGCAAGTAGATCAGATTCAACAACAAATGCAGCATCTGTTGACATTGCACGAACAACAGCAGAAATCACAGCACCAGCTGCGGAGCCAGAGACCCCTGGCAGTGCAGTGTTACAACAACTAAGGACGCAAGGAAGGGAAGAGTCTAGCATCATGAAGCCCTTGTAATACCAATTCTCGAATACTGCTGCCAACTCTGGACCCCGTTCACACTCGGCGCAGTGCGGCAACTGGAAGGTGTCCAGCGAACCTTCACTTCCAGAATCAGAGGGATGGAAGAGTTGAACTACTGGGAGAGGTTGAGGCGCCTGGGTCTGCAGAGTAGACGGGAGAGGTATGTCATTCTGTACACATGGAAAATGATAACCGAAATGGTGCCAAACTTCGAGAGCGAGACCTTCAGGATTGAGGCATATCACAACGAGAGAAGGGGGAGACTGTGCAAGATCCCAGTCAGATTTCAATCCCTGCGGGAAGGATCACTTTCCGTGGCAGGGCCAAGGTGGTTCAGCGTCCTACCAAAGGATCTAAGAGAGAGGGAGTTCACCCTGGAGACCTTCAAGAGACAACTGGACGTTTTCCTGGGCACAATCCCAGATCGACCTCCCCTGCAACACTACCAGCGGCGAGAAGCAAGAAACAGCATCGTACATCAGGTAACCCAAATGAGGGCGGATGAACGATAATCAGAGGCGGCGATCCATCGTGGCCTGGGACTGCTATGTCCCAACAAGTACCAAGATTACCAAGATTACCAGCTTTACACCGGCCACTGTTACTCAGACCGCCAGTGCAGTAGTTTCGGTTGCGGAGACTTCCGTGTCACTGCTACGCTCTTCTAGCGTTACCTGTGGTATCACTTGAAATTTCACGGGGTATGCCAACGCGAAAAACATTTGTACGATGAGCTTAGGCAATAGCGATGAAATTTTAAGTTTAAATCGTAATTGCCTCGAGAAAACCCCGTTGCAATGTCCAGTAAGGTGAGCACGTATTAGTTGCCCAATAAAGAAGATGACCAATCACAAACGTAAAACCAGCCGCTGCCTATACATGAACGAGTTTTGATGGTACGGCCCTTGATCTGATAACATTAGTGGTCCGACTACAGTATGCTAGAAAGGTTCTGCACAAATTAGAATTTTAGCGAGCGGGTCAAGTTTGAGGTGTTAACATTTACCGTATGACGCCACAAAGTTGCGTATATCCAGTTTGAAACTCGACCACAAGAAAACTCCGGCGCAACAAGCTTTCGTTTTGGGAACAGATAAATGACCAGTTAATTGAGCTTCATGAGCGGATAAATGCAGAATTAGAAGGCGAATTTTATGGCAGAATATAGAAGGCACTACTCGCAAAGATATTTCAATTCATAGAAATCATTAAATATTTCAGTTTTGCCAGAGATGAATTTATTTCGTATCACGTACAGTGAAGCGTCCGTGAGTGAAATAAAATTCGAGAATAGTTCCGGCGACAAATAAAGCGTGTCTAAGCCAGGAAAGAATGAATATCCCACAGCCTACAAAATTGCTGAGGAATGTGGCTTGATCTCAAGCGAGAAGCTCCGGAAGAAGTGATGCAGACGATAGCACGGATGACGCTTGTAAAGAGTGTATCAGTGATACTGCAGTCTCCCCACCCGAACATGTGGCGCTGGCGGCCAGAGAGTAACAGTGGCCGGCGTGAAGCTGTTGTCAGGAGACTATGAAAGCGAAACTGATTTGCCCTACAGAATGTATTAGCGTTGCATAAATTATTCTGAACATTATAATACTCATTTTAAATATTTTAAGTGTCAGACACCAATCAATCGAAGCATTTCAGCTGCCTGCTTGGCATGCAAAATGATGCGGTTCAGGAAAAATCGCCTCATGCAATCCTGGTTCTATATGACAAGCTCCACAAAACGGGCTCGGTCCTTACCATACGTTATAGAATTGCGAGAATAATTATATTGTAACGATTATTAAACATTTTTCAACTATTCTTGAAACAGTGGAACACTCTCATCTTCCTGCGATGCAGACCTACTGCTATATGTCCTTAACCTCTGTTCATTCGAATTCATGCCGGTGTTCATGCTGTTCCAGCAGCAGTGATACTGCATGGAACGGCGGAGAATGGTCATGAGCATATAGAAAATGTATGATGTAGATGTGTGCATGATTGATGCTGAAGTTCATTTAACAATGAACAAATTTTTATTTCTGATTTTCGAAAAAAATTTAATCGGGATAATAAAATGTACGTCATGAGATACCAATCCTTGGCGACGTTGAGAGATGTAAGTACAGGGTGCGGCGCGGGAACTTACTTATTTGAATTGCGCGCCACGTGGCGGCCATTAGTCCTAGGAAGGTGGCGCCATGCGCAATATGGTGCGCGGGCTATGAAGTTTTTCGTCCACTCAGTTCAGTTGCGACCATGCAGTG
>NW_025942314.1:0-501 GCF_000764305.2 Hyalella azteca
AGAACATTCACAGCATTTTGAGGTCTCGAACTCGCAACTCACTGCTACAATTCTGCTCTGCTTAACCGCCCGGCCTCCTTGCCGATTCTGACCAGCAACTGGCGCACAGAGCTGGGATCGAACCCGCGCCTCTCTGCGCCAATCTTGGTACTCTGAACTGTAACCACTGGGCCACCCTGCCCAGTGTGATTTTGGGCCACCCTCATATTCATCAATTGATTTTCCGTCTCATCACGGTACTCGCTTCAGAAAGGATTAGTGCCTGTAGTTATTCGAAATATATTCTTTATCGTTTTATAAAATGTATAAACTGTTAAGTTTACAGGTGACTTGATGCATCATTTCACCTCTTTACATGCATTGCATTATTTAATCTTATTAGTTTTCAATTTCCAGATAAATTGTTGGTATTTGAGGAGCTGCGTTGGTTGTTAAAAGCCATGAAGGTCTTGCTAAGGCTTCTCCCTGCGCTGTGGGAGCTGTCGATTTTCCAGAAGCTGC
>NW_025942315.1:0-535 GCF_000764305.2 Hyalella azteca
CGCGATTTTCACAAAAATTTTTTTGAATGAGGTTGGAAACTAGCAATATATTAAGCCTTGGGCTTGTGAAAGGAGTAGCACTAACCTTCAGATAAAGCTTGGGAGTAGACTTAAAGCTGGTCTATATAGTTTCATGACATTAATTAGGATTTAAAATATTTAAATTGACTCGAACGCAAAAATTTAAATAATGTTTCTACTGCAACAAACTCACCATCACAAAATGTTTCATGAACAATTTACACTCAATCGAAGACTGAAGTACAAATAAATTTACGAACTGCATGGACCAAATATTGAACGTCAAGTGATCATCACACGTTGCTTACGAACGTTTACGAATGCTGCTCGGAACAAGCTCTATGGTAATTGTAAAGTACAAGGACGCCGTCTTTGCCTGATCGCTAATTATTCTTTCCCGTAGTAATTCATTGTATATTGTTGTAATTAATCGTAGTGATTATAGAGGGATTAGGATACTTGCGTAAATTGCATTATAAGCTGGTATTTCATCTTAGAAAAAAAGTTTGAGTAG
>NW_025942316.1:0-769 GCF_000764305.2 Hyalella azteca
TGTAGAGCACAGCTTCCTGAAGAAGCAAGTTATCATCTCGTATATAAATACCATTTACTATCCAATTACTTCTCCATTATACTTTGATTTTAAATCGCTGCAATATTTTGGTCTAATTGATTTTATTTGCAGGTGTGACGCACGAGGTGCGGGAGAAGCTTGTCAAGGAGCTCGGTGTGGTCGAGACGAACGCCGCTGTGCTCGCTGAGATGCTGTCTGAGCTCGTGCCCGGACAAGAGCACACGGAAGACCTGCAGCTTCTCGAGGCGAGTGTTGTTCTTGCTTGTCATGTTGAGGCGCTGCGTGCTCTAGACAGCGTGTTTTGTACGCTCAACTACGGCCAATACTGGTATAGTTGACAACTACGGCCAATATTGGTATAGTTGACAACTATGGCCAATATTGGTATAGTTGACAACTATGGCCAATATTGGTACCTATAGTTGACAACTATGGCCAATATTAGTATAGTTGCTGGTTGCTGGCTCCTGCCTCTCATAGTCTTTATGTAATTCCAAAAAAGTGATGGTCTTTGTTACCCCAGCTCTTGGGGTATCTTAGACCGTGTGATAAAATCAATTATATTTTTTGGTAAAATAGCTCCAAATTACTCCAGGTTTTGGTGCATTGTAGTAGAACTCTTGTAGTTACATATGCAAATGACAAACTTGAGAAAAGTGTCATAGTTTGCAAATGGGGGGCGCCGCCCCATAATGCGGGAAATGTGACTACCTAATGGCAGCCCTGATGGGGTAATATTGACTGGCTT
>NW_025942317.1:0-308 GCF_000764305.2 Hyalella azteca
GATACTTTACTGGTCTACTTATAGGACTCAAAAATGAACTTGAGGGAGAGTCTAAAAAACTCTCTGCTTTGCCACTATGTTTGCCACTATGGATAGGCCATAGCCATAGGGCATACTGGCATAGCACATTAATGCACATAGGCTGCAACCTGCAAGTGCAGGATCTGTTAGCAACTTAGCGGCCCATAGCGAGTTAGCCCAATCTTAAATTATTCTTAATTAATGGTTGAATGACAAAACATAGAAGAATTTCACCTTCAAACAATTTAGTTGCTCCCCTTTTCTTTCTTATGCATTTTCAAGAATGT
>NW_025942318.1:0-99582 GCF_000764305.2 Hyalella azteca
CAATGAAGATAAATAGCAATCATATAATAATAATATATAATTATATTAATATAATTATTATTATAATTAGAGGTCCCTGCTTTCTGATAAGCAGGGACCATACTGCCAAAATAGAAAAAAAATGTAGCAGCAGAATCCATTGTAGTTGCTGTTGCATCTGTTGGATTTTCTGCTACATCTGTTTTGCTCCTGCTGCATCTGTTATTGATCCTGCTGCATCTGTTATTGATCCTGCTGCATCTGTTATTGATCCTGCTGCATCTGTTATTGATCCTGCTGCATATTTCGATACATTTTCTTATATTGACATGAGAATATATTACCTATACAGAATTCCACACTGGGCGGCGCCCCCATTTGCAAACTATAGGGTAAACGCAGTATATTCCGACACATTAAGGACGCATCGAGAAATGAAAAACTATAAAAAAAACGTATGCGTTACGTCAGTTCTGTTGCCTTCACATGACTCCCAAAACACTTCACTACGCATCAGCAACGATGAAACGTCACAAAATGTTGCCATATTTATTAAAAAGCCTTTAGAATGGAAACCTACCAAATCCCTATATTCCGTCACTTTGTGTGGCAACATCCGACACGTGGTGAGTCGTATTGCGTCAGCGCTTCAAATTTAACTGATACGTATTGCCGACATCCACGTGTTCGAATTCCGTTTGCTGTGTGAGCTGTATTGGGATACAACACGGCTTTGAATTAGAACACTAACGAATATTGAACACTACTTAATTACGTTTTAATTAACAGCTATTAGGCTTTTAATTAAGCAAATTTCAATTTTTGTACAAAGCTTTGAACGATCTGTGTGTGTCCAATTCAAGTTGTGTCGGAATTAGTTTTCATGTGTCGAAATCCAACATCTCAACTTAATCATCTATTAATTTATTTACGACTTGAAATCAGCGAATACAAGTATACTTAAAGGATTCCTAATATATTCACAGACGTATTTAAAAGTCTCAAACCATAATATTCTTCCTATAAAAACAGTTATTCACTATTTGGTAGAGCCATGTCAACTGTCAAATTTGACACATTTTTCGATGATCTCACCACGTGGCATGCATTGTCTCTCTTTGGATCTCAATATTTTCCCACTAGATGGCCAAGACCTACCGTCAATGCCACATAAGTCGCCACTTTCGAAAAACCCGCTAGAATATACTAAATTTTGAACACCAAGAAGCTAAAAATTAAATGTAACACTTGTGCAGGGTTGGCTTATGTTCAGACTTTTGAGAAAAAAAGTCACTACATTTTTTTATTGCTCGATCATATATTAAAATGGAAGTTTGCGAGACTCGTCGGGAGTGGCGAGGTATATAGTACCTACTTTAAAGTCGCCAGCAATATTAACAAAGGGTACACTAAAGTCGCCATAGCCTGGCGAGGTTATTGCAGTCTTTTCATGAATAGCGCCTTCATGAGGTACAGTAGAGAAAGCCTCAAATTCACGCGGAACCAACCCTCCAACTTCGGTCTTTATGTAAGAAATTAAAGAAAAATAAAAAATTGCTTTTGGTCGAAAATAAACGAAACTCCAAGGAATATATCTTTTTTCTAGCTACCATATTTCAGTGGATTTGCACTAAAATTCAATTTCGTGACTGGTAGAAGCTGTCCTTTTAACTGCATCGATGTTGGGAGGGCTGTTCAATGTTCATACCATTCATTCGCTTCTACTCTATCGAAAAAAATACACTTCATGGATGAACATTGCGTATGAAAAATTAGTCTGTTACCATGTAGCTAGTGAAGCAATATCTTTGTACACAGCGTGAACAATTTCTTTGAATATAAAAAATGTAATTCCCAACCCCATCTATAACACGGGGACCAATATTACGGCCGACAGAAAGAGCGCATTGCCCGCAAGTAGATCTCGACCGCTGAAATGCTTTTGTAGAGTCCGCTGCCAGACACTGAAATATCAAAAGCCAGTAACCACACCCACAAAACTATGTCGCAGACTTGCAAGAAATAAAGAGAATGACTTCAATGTATTCCGTCGTCTTAATCAACTCGACATTGTTCCCTTTCGACAAGGGCCTTAGGTACACAGAAGTCTTATGTTCTCAGCAATGTACCTAAGGTCCGTTTTACAGAGCTCGTGGTATCATACATGACTGTGTCAATTTTGTTGGGTCTTCTTCCCACCGGCGAGGTTAGTTTAGGACAAGCGTAGATGGATTATGTAGGATTGGTTAGTAGTACACGCAGAAACGGTCTCTTGTAAGAGTGTTTAATGTCTCACGCAAATTACCTCTTTCAAGAGTGGTTAATAGGTCTCGCGCAAATTACCTCTTTCAAGAGTGGTTAATAGGTCTCGCACAAATGACCTCTTTCAAGAGTGGTTAATGGGTCTCACGCAAATGGCCTCTTTCATGAGCAGTTAGTGAGTCTGTCGCAAACGGTCTCTCTCAAGAGTAAGTTTGTTTAAGTCTCGTGCAAACAACTTCTCGCAGGATTGGTTGGCACGCATTATTGGCCTCTTGCAATCTTTGCATATTTAGCTGCTCATTGATGCGTTCTTTGTGTCTTGAAAGGGGCTCATAGATCGCTTTTTTTTTACCGTGGACGTGCGCGCGGCCTTGAGTGAGAAAGCAGCATTGTTCAAGGTAAGGTGGCCCAGTGGTTACAGTTCAGAATAGCATGACTGGAGCAGTAAGGTGCGGGTTTGATCCCAGCTACCATGCTACAGTTCTGGTCAAATCAGCGAGAAGGCCGGGCGGTAAAGCACGGGAAAATTAGAGCACTGAGGTGCGTGTTCGAAACCGCAACAAGCTGTGAAAATTCTGCAATGCTAAGAATCGGTGATGGGTAGAATGTCCTAATGAACACTGAAATCGCTATATATTACTATATCAACCGTCACAGACACCTATATAGCTCCAGCCATTGATACTGAAATAGATCATGGTAAAATATTGTTATATTTTCTCCATATATTTATACATATTTTATTTTACACCGGCCATGACAGAAGAAGGAATATCGATGAAAGAATAATAAGACTATAAGCGTTAAAAGACTTTGTGTCCGTCAATGACTGCATGCACGACGCGCACCTTCAGTTCTCATGCATTTCCTTGTAAGTTACAAGCTGTGATATATATCGCTAATATTTTGTGGATATATAGGTATAGGCATTGACGCTGTAGAAATGTCAAGTTGTTCTGCCTGACATAGGCAATATCTACAGGAGCAATGCAAGGCGTGACTATCGAGCAGCAGAATTCTTGGTTCATCTGTTGATGGCTGGGCAAAAATCGTAACGTGAGCCACCGTAGGACAAGTTCACAATCAATGGAGACAGTGGCTTGTTTGCCGTCCAAAGCTTTGTCGGAGACACCTCAGTAGCTTAATTAGTTGCCTTCTGGAAATGTGGCTTTAAAAATGATCATTGGAGCCATTGCAACGCGGTACGGTGAAACGCAGCAATCGATGCTTCTGTGTTATTGTAATGTCACCTGCTGAGAATGGGAATTCTTCACTCGCCGAGGCAAGACAACATTCTGCGAGGACTTGTTGAGGTCCACCACCATGTCATGGGGACGTTCACTAACGTTATCACGTTCACGAGCATCTCGCAGCAATCGTAAAGAATCAATCCAATTTTCATTTGTTGAAAAAATTTCTCGGCCGTGATCTAAGCATTCGGCTTTCCGATGTTTGACCGACTCAGGCTTTCTGGAACTAAACTTAAACCCCCATACGTAGCGTCGGTAGCGAGGCCTCTCTCCAAAAGAGTCTCTTGGATCTACGATCAATGCACCAAGGCAAACATTGAAATTTGGGCCACGGTCATAGGAAAACCTCTATTTGTCACATACTCAATGTAATTACAGAGCGACAGCTCATGCTCTGCTGACAACGCTGTTGGTTTGCCAGTACAGTCTTCCCATGACTCATTGAGAGGCGATCTGCAAAAGTCTTGCGTGGCACATTGAACGTACGGGCAGCGGCTAACGCGGGAAGATTCTAATCTCAGCGGGCCGGCTGCAAGAGCCCTATCCATGTCTTCTGCCTCCACAATCTTAGTTTTGTTCCTTATCATGAAATTTTCTTGAACGGTAAAAAATAATTGTATCAACATACTTGAACAAATGCATGTACGGTTCGTTTTGATCACACAAAATAACGTATGTAAATATTTATCATCCGACGTGAGTTTTATCCTGTAAAGTTTAATTAAGTGCTTGAAATTGCTTTTATTTGTTTTAATCTCTTCATTTTATGAGATTTAACGAGGTAGTTTAACTTATTAAGATTATGTGTAAGAAAGTCAACTCGTGTCATGCTTATTCAAACGAGCTCAGACACTTCACTGCAGCGCTATTCACTTCGTTCGCGTAACTCCGATCGATGCAAGAGTGTCGTGCGCGACTTTTGAAGTCATTGTACAACGTTTTTAAAAACTAATAGCTAATTCTGTGGGAAAGAACATAAATGGGCAACGATTCTTGAATTATTTTTGGCAACACTCTGACACTGCCATTACATTGTTAGTATAAATTAGCAACAAAAATTATCCTTCATGCCCTGCCTCATGAAGCAAATATCCTACACAAACCTCACCATTTATCCCAAATTTATATGCACTTAAGTTGCCAGGTATATTTAGAATAAATTAATGACTATATTAAAGTGTCTTTAAAATTTGAAGTATAAGCAATATGAACTTCTTTTTATTGCGTTTCAGCTCGGAATGACCCCGAGCTTGTACGGAAAACATTTTCTCTGCAATAGAGCATCGCCCAAATGCGGTACAGACAGGAGAAGGAAAAAATTCGTGTCGCTTGCAGTATTTTCGTCATGTTGATTTGGAATATCAAAACTAATTACAAATTAAGTGTCGAAAATGCATTATAATATCTTTAAGCAATGTTAATAAATGTTCTAGTATTTTCCTATGGTAATGAAATGCTCGTATTGGGTCCATTTCAATAAATATTTCCTTTTCCCTGTAGCATGGCGACTTTAGTGAGGTGGCGACTTTAGTGGCATTGACGGTAGTGTTTTTGCAGTATTTCGACACGCAAATGTATGACGTCACCATTTCAACCATCAATGAACGCATGGAACTAAAACAAAGCTTAATATAAAGGAAAAGCTGGAAAGGTGACAGAATTACCTACGATGTCGGAATATACCGCGTTTACCCTAATACTTTCCTAAAATCTGTCTTTTGCATATGTAACTAGAAGAGTTCTACTATAATGCACCACAACCTGGAGTTATTTGGAGTTATTTTACCAAAAAATAAAATTGATTTTACCACCTGGTCAAAGAAACCCTAAGAGCTGGGGTAACAAAGACCATCCCTTTTTTTTAAATTACATCAAAACTATGAGAGGCAGGAGCCAGCAATTTATGGTGACTGGTGAGTAAAGCTTGAGTTTACTGTATAGACTATAGACCTGTAGTTCGCATGTTTCAATTTAAGTTTAACTTATCTAGTAAAAAAATGGCATTGTTTTGAAATAAAAAAGTGGTCAAAGTTACCCCCCAATCCCCCATTTTATGGTACCTATGGTGTGTTTACCCTAGCTTTTTCATTTTATTCATATTCCACTTAGGCTAGCCTATATTTATATGGCATTTCTTCAATTTTTTTTTCTCTTTTCAACTGTATAATTTTTATTAAGATCAGAGGAAATTTTTTTCATGCGCACAAATGACATTGACATACCTAGCCTACCTAGGTACCGAATTTTTTAGAATTTTTAATTTCCTCATCACCTCAAGATTTAAATCAATTATTTATGTAGGTCATAGTGACAAACCAGAGATCTTTTAGAATCAATTCATTTTTAATTTCCTCATTTACCCAAGATTTAAACCAATTTCTTATGTATGATAATGCTGGTCATAGTGGCAAACCAGAGCTTTTTTGGAATCAGTTCATTTTTAATTTCCTCAATAACTCAAGATTTAAACCAATTTCTTAAGTATGATAATGCTGGTATCCATGATACTTTATTATTCTACTTATAAGACTCAAAGATGAACTTGAGGGAGAGTCTAAAAAAACTCTCTGCTTTGTCACTATGATGCTGGTATCCAGGATACTTCTAGTCTGGAAAAGTCCTATTTTTGTCTGAAATATTGCGGCTCTAATATCATATAATTTCAGTAGGTATGAAATCTCGCGCTCGCGGCTCGAATGTCATAAATTTTTGTTTGATTAAAAAATCGCGGTTTGCACTTCGCAAACATGTCATTTCATAAAATTTTCAACTTCCGCAATCCGCATTGCTTTACCAAATGGAATCACGGCTGGCAAATCCATAAAACCACGGCTCGAAAAATTCAGTCGCGGCTCGCAAAGTAGATATATTCCATACTAGGGATACTTTACTGGTCTACTTATAGGGCTCAAAAATGAACTTGAGGGAGAGTCTAAAAAACTCTCTGCTTTGCAGGTATGATAATGCTGGTATGATGGTAGTATCCAAGACCAAGAATTAAGATGCTTACTGGTAACTGGTTAACTTAGCCTAAGCCTATAGCCATAATTAGGTAAAGCGGGTCCAAGTGGCAAGCCTACGTTCTCCAAGACAAGACAGTCCAAGTCTGTCCAACTGTCCAAGCTCCAAGATGAAGGCGGCAGAGCATAGCTAGGTACATAAAAATGATAAAATACTTTATTAACCTTCTTAAATCATTTAATAAAATATCCCCACGTACCGAATGTAAATCTATGCTACACCTCATACTTATGAGTGTAAGGAATTCGAGCGCCAAAGATTTTTATTCACTTTTAATTTTAAAACCATGGCTCCGAACAGTGACAGCTATGACTAACCAACACATCCGCCTCTCTTCGGTAATGTATATAAACTCTAAGGAAAAATGCGGAAATGAAAACTTACAGAAGTGCAACAATTTGATTAAAAGTTATTTGACATAAAAAATAAAAGTTCCAATATATTGTTTATTATTTGATAATAATGTATATCATGAGTAATTACAAAAAAGGAGTCGCCGATAGTTGAATAGTTATGAACATGCTAGAAAAGAATTTGACGGTCATATGAATAGAAATTGAGGGTCAAACTAAAGACTCCCCTTCGACATCGTTCACGCACTGTGTATGAATGGGTTAAAAAATAGATAATCTATCTCTATGTATATGCTTCAACTAGAATTGCCCCCATCCCACAAACTGGTGAATGCTCAGCAGCTAATTGGCTTCGACATCAGTTTGAAATTGATTTGCAGCTGATCAATAGGCTGATATAAGATTTCTAGGAGACAAAGAACATTACAAGTATCAGCTATAGGCAAAACTTAGCTTATTCTTAAACGCAGATACCACTATGCTAGATGCCTTTCAAACATAACACGTTGAAATAATTCTCAAGCAATTTTCATATCTTGAACTTTCACGAAGAAAAATTCGAAAATCCTAATAATTTATCAAGGTCATAAAAATTCTCCTACATTGCGACTAAATAATGTGAAAAAATCATATGCGAGGAACACCGATAGGCCGTAGGAAGAGAAAACTAGCACTAGACTCGTAATTTTGTACATTGCCAATTTTTGTTTTTGTCTATTTTCATTGTAAAAGGGCTAGGCAATATTGACGTTGCAGACAAGTGTCAGATCATTTAAATGGAAAAATCATACCAACAATTAATCTGTACAGGTATATTTGATTGCGATGTATAACTTTGACCCACAAAATTCGCTCAATCAATTACTACTTTATATTTTTGAATGATATATTAATAAGAAGTTTTCGTTACATATTTTCATTAGTGTTCAGGATACAGCGAAGCCTGCATAGTTAGAGCTTGAAAAGAACTTTGTCTCCCATGTCCGGGTTGAATCCTTTTGCATACTTGTTGCCTGGCGTCTGCAAGAGAAAATTCTTGAATTAGGAGGCGATGACCAGTGAATGCGTTCCGGCGTGTCATACCGAGTAACCAAAATACGATAACACATCACATAAAGGCACATCTTTGCGGAACAAATTAGTATAACCACATATGACGGTGCACATATACACACCTGCACTAGTTTCAATAGGACCTCGGTAAGCTAGTTTAATGCTGATGATACGGTATGCTGTTATTTTCATAATGCTACAAATTTTGTAGAATTATGAAATTTTACCACACATCTCTTATTGCACGATAAAAATCAGCAATTCCCCTATAATGCTAAAATATTTTTGCCCGAAGAAAGAAGTATACCTGTTAAAATTATTAAAGATTACATCCATCCTAAACATAGTGAAATATACCTCATGAGACAAGAATATCATCTTCGCAATGGAGTATTTTGAGATCCATTGCATTGTACGGCTAATCATTGGACAATTTAAATGAACTTCCCCACCTGTGCCATAATATGATCGAAATCAAGTCTTTCCTCGCCATTCGCCACAATTTCTGGTACCGTGAGCTTGGGAACGTTGAGCCAGCGCTCAAACTTGTAGCGCATGCAGCTGAACCTGTAACATACGCGCACATGCAAATCCTAACTTCAACCTTTTGTCTACCGATAAATTAACAGCACTCAATGCTATTCGTATCTGAAGACCTGAAACATTAGCTGTCATTAATAGAAAAATGTTCAATTCAACAATATGGCCTAGATGACATGCATTCGCTAATGCTAACGTCAACCATGCTAGACAACCAGTCTCAACCAACATAAGGTTTACTGATCATACCATAAATTTGTTGTGGTCACATGGGGATAAAGCTTAGGATAAGCAATATAGGTCTTTTTTAAATCAATCAATAGTACAATCGGAGAGGAAGAAACCTCTCGTTCTTGATTGCCATCACATCAAAATCAAATCTGAGGAAGAATTGAAACCTAGCATTCTATGAACGAAAACCTAGCATCGATAGTACGAACTATCGATGAGTATAACGTACATAAAAATTTTGTGATTAATTATTTTTAAACTAATGAGTTAGAGAGTAGCAGGACAGTTTTTAATTGTTCATGGAGGGAAATAAGATTAATTTAAAAAATAATGTAACATTGAGTCGAGTTAAAAAAGAGCGTGCAACGCAAACGCATAGGATAACTTACTTTATTCTTTTTTCTTTCCAGGCCCACTCATCACGGAAGCGCCAGTCCTTCAATTTCTTATCGTAGCGAGTGTACTTGTCAAAGTCAATCCTAGACACGTCCTCGACTACTACTTCTGCATCGCCTTCTTCAGACCAGTCGTAGATCAGCACCTCTGAATGCTCACTGAAAACAAAACAGATTCAACTCAATAATGAAAGATATATTCAACAAAAAAATACAACATGAATTGAGTTACAATGCAAATATCGTCGAAATTTGACAAAGTTTTCGGCTTTTATTTGACCTAATGTCCACACAAAATTTAAACTCACCACTGCAAGTAAACATTTCAATTCATGACAAAACGTGATTATCAATAACAATCAACATCTGCATGTCTCTTTTTGCCTGACGTAGTTGCTTTTCGAAGAGCTTCTCATAATCATGAACAAATTATTTTTTGCCGGCTACGAGGTTTTGATGGATCCGACATGGTTGAAGATAACGCCAAAAAACGAGATCTCCTATTAAAAAACGGCGGCCGTTGTTAATAATCGCAACGACAAAAAGATCAAATGACAGAATGCATTCTAATATATATAATCTTTTAGGGACTTTGCATGAACATCAAAAATCATTATCTTAGAATTCTTTCATAGTGGAAATTGATTGTAGTAACACTAAATTTCAGGGTATGCTGTGCCTTTTCTCATCTCCAGAACTTTACGCAGCACCATACCAGGCGCTGTGAGAGCTTTATGTGCCGCATGAAAACGAACTCAATTGCGATTTAATGAACTAAATATTATTATTACTGATAGTTTGACAGCAAGAGTATAACTGCACTGCGTGAGCGTCGAGCAGTACTATAATCATGCCTGATGTTCCTCAGATGGTTCTTGTAATGCAGCTCAAGCGTTGAGAGGACTTCAGGCGTGTAGACCTTGGAGTTCAATTCTTCAGGTCTGTTGCGCGCCTTGACGTTCTCGATGATTTTCTCGACGGGAATATCGAGATAAATGAGCAGATGTGGCCGCAGGTACTCAACCATACCTTGTTGTAGGCACTCGTTGTAGTACTCGCGAGCTGCACACAAGTCAACATAACTAAACCAAGCTAAATTCTTACCTTAGATCAATTTATACTAACAAATAGAGAGAAAATAATATTCAAAATATGATCAGCCATACCAAATTTCTGTTTGCCTATTAAAAATGACGAAACATTTATACCATCAGGAAGACAGTTAGGGGTTGGGTTGTTTCCCTGTGACATATGTTGATTATTGAACATTCCTGTCTATTTTCACCTATAAAAATAAATAAAAAGCACGCTTAAAATTTGAATATCTTTATTGAATTACAAATGGCTTAGTTAAACATAACCTGCAAGCAAAACTAAAATAAATTAAAACTTTTTAGATTTAACTATCAGCATTTGAATAGTAAGGTCAACTCTCTTTTTATTCTAAGGTTATATTTAATAATTTTCTAACATTGGTATGCATTTTTAATTTTTATTACCTATTTATTTAATTTCTAAAATTATGAAAAATTGAAACAAATGTTGCTAATCACACATAAAAAGAAAAATTTCCTGAAATTTCAATGAGATTTTCAAAGTTCCATGAAGATATACGAATCAAAAACTGGACAAAAGCACAGGCTTTTTCATGTTATGCCCATTGAAGTGATCACACTTGAAAAGACGGGATATACCAGCTCCTACCAACCGTTAGCATTGGAGAAGCCACAGTCAACAAGCATGTTCATGAAGACTGGATCGCTGTAGATGCAGCGGTTCATAACTACGCCCTGGCCTGAAGAAGGTAAAAAACTTGAAGAGAATTACAAAACTAATAACATGGAAAAAGGAACTCTTTATGAGGGCTTACATGTGTTAGTATGTTCAACACAAAAAGTTTTTTTTTCTGGTTACGATTTATAATCAATATTTTTGTAAAAAGTACAAGGCGCTTAGCAAATTTTGCAGTCTTCCACAGTTTAAGTAAAGCATAAAGTGCTAGAACAAAGAACAATCAAGTAATACAGACAAGTGTTCACATGAGGCAGGAAGATATGCGATATACATAAAAGCACCAAGAAATACTTAATACTACAATACTCACATATATGCAGATGTTGAATATTGGCACATTGGTCAAACAAATAACATATGGAAAAACGTTTCAAGTAATCAACTAATTAGTGTTCAGAAGGTGATTAAAATCGTCTTTTATCATAAACATCGTATTTTCATTATATATAATAATTTATGGTGATTAAAATAGTCTTTTATCATAAACATCGTATTTTCATTATATATAATAATTTATTTATTGACAAATAATTTTTCGAGTAAGTAACATACCAGTGTTCAAGAGATGATTAATAGCGTCTTGATATTGTGTAAATCTTATTTTCATCAGGTGGAACTGCAGTCGCGTAGTGGCGCGCCGGTTTGGGTTGCGTAGAAAGTCTTCAATGTCAACACTATGGAAAATTTGAGGCAACTTATGGTTGATGGTGCGTCTATCAAAGCCGTACTCGTTGACATAAATTGAGTCCATGTTGGCACCAGGTATGTAAAACATGTCGAGCTCATCGGCCAACTCCTGCAAGTTACAACATCTTACTCAGAATTAAAATTACAAGATCCATGATTTGTAATTAAGAAAAGTATAGTTGCATAATACAAATGTTGCATTGAAACAAATAACATCCAAATCAATCCTGGCCAAAAGGATTCATCGTATTAAGGTACACTGTTTAAAAAAAATTAAAAACGATCTTATTGACCTCTTGGTAGCTGGCCACAGCATGAAATATTTACATGCTGCCTTTTTTTTTGGAAGTTAGCATGTACAGCCCAAACCTTCATGGTCGAATTTCACAGAGCTGCCAAAACTAAAACCCCAGTCCTGCCGTTTTTTTTTCATTTTTTTAACAGTGTACACCACAGATCAGAGCTTGAACACTCCTGTAAACCATTCATGTCCCTCAACAATGAGAAAGTTCATAACTAACATCCAGCACACACAATAAATCAAGTCCTTCAACTAGACTCTAACAAGAACAGCTGCAATGCGTCTGTCAACTATGCAGGTAGAGCATACCTTGGCAAACTTGTCCTTGTTGCCAGTGGGTGGGCCATCAACTACAATGATCTTGGAATTTTCATCAAAGCGCTGTGTAGTATCATCCAGCAATGCTCGCCAGAAGGTGTATTCCTTTTCCTTGTAGGGGAAGGGAGCCGGACGAGAGTAGCCAGGCTCTCGCAATGCTTTGCCCACAATGCCTCGTTTATGCTGCATCTGTGAGGGAAAAATCACCCTCAGTCACATATAAATACCTTCTCACGATAAGAAGACAATAAGCTTAGTTGCATATGAACAACATGAAAGCATTTCTATCAAGTGCCTAGCCATAGATTTATTTCCCATTAGCATTTCACAATGCAGCAATTCTCAATTATGACATTTCATTATTCAATACTAAAACATTGAACATATTTTATCTCTTGAATTCAGAAAAATATGTTAAAATCTCATGAAAAATCAAATTATTCATAAAATAAACTCTGACATGCAAAGTATTTCAGCTTAGTAACAAAAGACAGTTCCTAAATTTAACTTTTCCAGGCCAGTTATGCAAAATCATCTGCTCATTAGAAGACGAGTTGGAATTACAAACCTGTTGGGTAACTGCAGTGGACAGAAGTGGAGCAGACGCTCTGATGGACAGATGAGCTCCTCTGAGCTGCCCTATCACCAGCCCAACACAAGCCATCTGAAATCATTAAATTTGCAATTAACCCACTTGCAGACAAGCAAGACTGGAAATTTCTACCTACCACTGAAATCTAGTGACTCCAAAATGATGCACTTTCAATTACAGTGAAATTTCCAGGCTTAATTTTGCATTTTTAACACATTAGATGGGAGATAATTCATCTAGTGCAAATCATGCAGCTACAAGAATGACAGCTATGGTCACAGCTCATTGCAGCATATAGTCATGCCTGCAGGCAAGCATAGAAATGAGCAAAATTTAAATTTCCAAAACCAGAATAAGAAAGTATAAACAATTATAACTCATGAAGTACTGTCAAATGAAGTAATATGAAAAAGTTTTGAGCATTTTTTGTTAATAATTTCACAGCATGATATATTTTGTAAACAAGCTTAGGCTCATTTAAAGGTCTTTGTGAGGGCTATCATATGGCATCTCCAAAAAAATTCCATATGATATTCATAAGGTGTCAAACACTAAATAAAAGCCTATCCAGATATCCCTGGGAATGAGGCAATAAGAGACACTTGAAATAAAACTTAATTTTAAAATGTTTGAAGCATGCAGTGTACTAATCCATTAAAACAGTACTCTGTGGTCCTCCTCTTCTGTTATATATATATGATGGTAGATGTAGAATGACATTTTCTGTTTTTTTCTGTTTTTTTTTTATTGATATATTACATTATCCATACATTACTGTTTTACTGATGTGATACTACTGTATCAATGGACATGCCATTGAGCATTGACAACAACCTTGTCCACTCTCCACTGCAAGCTTCATATCAGCAGCCGTATAGAATTTCTTCTGTATTTGTAAGCTAACGAGATGGCTTATAATTTTGCACCATTTTAATTGAGTCAAGTGAATTCACTATAGCCAAAAAAAAAAGATTGTAAATAAAATGTATAAAAAAATTTTTCAAAGATCACGTTTTTCATGTGTACTCAAAAGTAGAAAATAATTTTTCGGCAGCTACTGATCTCTGTTTGCTTTCATTCTCTTGGTCTTTTGTATTTCAGTTAAAATATTTTACAACATCTAAAACAAAAAACGTGGGGCGCATCTTCATTTAGGCATGCCTTAATTTCAATTTTGAATTCAACCACTATTTCGAATTATATTAGCCATACACATCAAATTTTCAATGAACCATCATATTCATCATATCAAGTAATCACCAAACAATTAAATACATATGCGCCCCCACGTTTTTCGTTTTAGATGTTGTAAAATATTTTAACTGAAATACAAAAGACCAAAAGAATGAAAGCAAACAGAGATCAGTAGCTGCCGAAAAATTATTTTCTACTTTTGAGTCCACATGAAAAACGTGGTCTTTAAAAATTTTTTTATACATTTTATTTTCTACTTTTTAGTTTTTTAAGTATTTTATTTTCTCCTTTATAGTCCATTGCTACACATGAAAAACGTTGTTGCGAGCCAATTTACTTGACTCGACGTACGTATTGATGATACGAAGCGTATCATCAATATACGCAGTCTAAAGACGAATATCCTCTCGAGGATGACGTGCATTAAAGGTTCCCAACCCCTGCTTGTGAGTTCCTTTAGAGTTTATAACTAGTGCACAAAGGTCAACCATCCTACATAATATTCATTTCATTTCAGTTGGCCATGCAAATGCACAAAAGAAAATTCTTTTCAAAGTTCTGAAGAAAATAGTATTCGAGGGGATACATTGTTGTTCCTGTATTTATCTGGGTGCATAGCTGTAAAAAGAAAGGTTCGGTAAAAATACGCCTGGAAACGTGCAACAAATCATTGATTATTGTATTGTTACCGGTAGCTGAGCTTCCCTAAAAGTTTCAGAGCACTAGCTAGCGGGAAAGTTGGTGAAATATCGATGGCAAGATTTGATCATCACAGACAGAGGGACACGAAAGCGAGCTAAGAAAAACGTGGTAAAAAACCTATCTGAAACAGAAAGGAATATTTTAGTGACAACCATCAATCCATCGTACTATTTGGAGAAATAAATCATAGTTTAGGTTAATTACATTTCATTCTATGTTGCCTGGTGCACAATTCTATCCATGACATTCTATGCACAATTATGTGATGACTGAGATGCATTAATTTTTTGTGAAGTGAAATTTTTTTGCTGAGCAAGGTAAATGTATTCAAAATGCTTTGTTATTAATTGATTTTTTTCATTACTGGATCCTTTGCTAACCAAGGTTGTACCTACTGTAAATGCATTTTTAGGGGTGTCCCTTAATATTACTCTGGGGAGGTGTCCCTTATTGCCCCATCATGCAGAAATTGCAGCCATTTTATTTTGAAATGAGCTCTGCAAATTTAGTTAGTCATGTTTTTAAGCCAATGTCTGTGTGCAACTTTTATGTCTGTAAAACATTTTAATGCAGCAAATATTTCTTTTTTCTACAGAGCTTAGCCAAGATACTTTCCCAAAATCTCACTTTTTACACTTTTTTCAGGGATTTTCCAAAGCACTAGAGGAGTTAGGAGTAGAGGCAGTAATTAATAAATGTATGATTTCTCAACTAGCGTTATGCTATATAGATAGGAAAAATGTTGATCTTATGCCACTATTTTTAGTTTTGCAATATTTCAATTAGCTTAGCTGCTACAACATTTCTACAAGATGTCAGAAGACTCTCCCTTATTACCCCACGGTCCCCACCCATCCCTTATTACTCTGTTTGATGGTATATCTATTTTCAAAATTTTGAATACTGAAGGTATAAATTGCAGATATATTATTTGAATAATCAATTAAATAGGGTCACCATGCTAATTGCTAAAAAAGTATTACAATTTCAATTTAGGTATTCAGACGTTCCAGTGCAAAGACTAAAGAGTAACAAACTTTAATTTAATCTCATTAAGCTAGCCAGGGTGGAATTCTAGAAATGGAGGTTCACTTATAAAAAAGCTTTCCACCCAAGGTGGAATGCTTTCCTTAGATACTGTGCTCTGCCAGGTGACTGACTATAAATGAAAAGGAGGATCAAAAGTGGACAAACTAATTCAGTTGTATAGTACCTCAGATTTGTTATACAATTGTTTGAATGTCTCTTGTTTGATAGATATTCTCTATTTGTCTTTTATTTAATGGATTTTTTGAAAATTTTCCAGGCTTTTTGTTTGTAATGATCAAGTTTATGTTAAGTATTTAGTTAACCAGTACTGTAGTACATATACCATATTTGGGGGTGGGGCTTATGGGCACAACCAATCACAGCTGGAAAGCATCCCCATCAACCAATCACAGCTTGAAAGCATCCCCAGCAACCAATCACAGCTGGAAAGCATCCCCATCAACCAATCACAGCTTGAAAGCTGTCTCTTATACACATCTAGATGTGTATAAGAGACAGGNTTCGTTTCCAAACAAAAGTCAATCAAATTAAGCTAACATTTTGGCGGGACTTTCAAAATTAAATACCTTACGCGCGCCGATGCGGAAAGTGGCTGTCCGCCATTTTGCCAGCATTGTTTACATTCGAGAGTACTTTGTGCACATACCTACACTTAGCCCTAATAAAATAGCAACCATAAGATGATAAATTGCTCATCAAATAAATTTCAAACTAGTGTAAGTCAACGTCCAGGGTCCCAGGCACAAGGACTTCAGGATAATTACTATTTGCTAGTGAGACTTGTCAAGTTGTCACTCGACTCGTGACTGAGTGAGAATAGGTACATACAGAAAATTTAATCAAACATCCTAGTGATCCTACCCGTCTTTGAGTTTGACACACTCACTACAGTGACTACACAGCGCTTTGCAGTTTCAGGATACGTGATAATTTCCGCTATAATTTAAATGGGCCATCTAATTTATACAGCTTAATCAGAATAACTATCATAAAAATTCACTTTTTTGGTCAAAGTTATTAAATACCTTGAAATTCTTCAGACTAACGGCTCCTCTTCCCTCATAAGCCGTCAGTTGTCCGACTTTTATTCCAAATGTGGACGTAATTATTATTTGTGAGTTTTCACGGATGCCTGCAGGAGTTATGCGTCGTACGGTTGCCTAAAAATCGCGTTTATTGTTTTCATTAAAAAGTGTGTGATGTCAAAATCTTGAATTTTTTCAGACCGAGCATTGATAGTATCTACAAATATTCCAAATTTCAAGCAGATTCGTTCAGTATTGAAGGAGCTATGACTATGAGTGGATGGGTTGCATAAAATCATGTTTTCTCGTTGTAATTAAAAAGGAAGTTATGTAAAAACATTACATCCTTTACATTCAATTTTTTCAGACACAGCGCTCTGATAATACTTACTTATATTCCAAATTTCAAGCAGATCAGTATCATCAGTTCAGTGTTAAAGGAGTTGTGAGTGGTTAGGTTGAAGTCTCATCGGCACCTACTGTAGATTCGCATCGCGGTACACCGCAATGTTTTTTTTCAGTTTCTGGAAAGTTCGCTCGAAATATCATAAAAGTAATTCAAGTATTTAGTAGATAAATTATATGTTACCATGAATATCTGATATCGACATCCGCTTGTCTCAAATTCGGGCTTCATGCGGTGGTGTTCGGAGTTACAAAACTTGCGTGCGAATAACCGCACCGCAGTTGCGATCAAGCTTGCCCAGAACGCATCTGTGATGAGGCAGCTGCATAGGTGTTATGCTGACTATTTCTATTGCATGTAGAGGGTTGGCATTGGCTCTTGAGCTGATTTAAGAGTCAAATTTTTGGGCTATGGCAGCGCTCCCGTGATATGCACTTCTTCCATGTAGTTGTCATGAGCCATCGATTGCCTCGGGTATCATTCCTCTAATTGTGGATTGTTCGTGGTTCGTTTACCTGTTCGGTTGTCTACTATCTGAAGCCTTGAAGGCATTGCGAGCATACAAATTCTACAGAATTTACAGTAACTTATAAATAAATGTTGGTTATCCTGCGTTAAACGGCACAGTTCGACTTCATTTAGAAGTTTAGTAGTCCACGGTGAGCAATAAACTAAACATATTAATTAATTGGATTAGAAATTCGCACATACTTATTAAATTAAACATGAAGGGGTGGCCCAGCGTTTACACAGAGTACCAGGATTGGTGCAGAGTGGTGCGGGTTCGATCCCAGCTCTGTCCTGTGCGCCAGTTTCTGGTCAGAATCAGCGAGGAGGCCGGGCGGTTAATTAAAGCAAAGCAAAATTGAAGCAGAGTTGCGCTTGCGCGTTGTAGACCGCAACAAGCTGGGAATATTATACGATGTTGAGAATCGGTGAGAGGCCTACGGCCTAATAAACGCTGAACCTGTTATTATTGTTATTTTTATTATTTATTCTGAAGAGTCAGATAGCCAAGCCGCAGGGTGGCCCAGTGGTTACAGTTGAGTAAAGAGGCGCGGGTTCGATACTAGCTCTGTGCGCCAATTTATGGCGGCGAGGAGGCCGGGTGGTTAAGCACAGCAAAATTGGAGCAATGAGTTGGCTGTCCAAGACCGCAACAAGCTGAGAATATTCTGCGATGGTAAGAATACGAAACATATAGCGATTTCAATGATCTGTTGCTGAAGCTAATAGTAATATACTTAAATTGCCAATGTAAGTAAATGGAATAAATAAATTGAAAAATGATGGTTGAGACCTGGGACCTGTAAGAATGGTAGCAATCCAAGTACCATGGTTTGTTGCCATACTCCGAGATGCTTACAACTCGGCCCTCCCTCAACTCCAACTTTAATCTTGTTAAAAATCCACAGGCAACAACCCTTCCCGTGAGTTTCACAACTCTTTCCAACCTATCTTCTATTTTTTGGCGACCTATATACGCGTCGTATAAACCCATCTGCGTTTAAACAAATTAATCGCGCCAGCATAGAATGTATTAACCTTTATCAACTGTGATAAATGAGACGCACCGATACAATTTGTGTTGCTGCGGCAGTGTTGACACCTGAGTGAGGGAGGGGGGGGGGAGACTTACCTTCAGTTTCTGGAATGCTCAAGTCATGCCAAAACTTTTCTCGTTGTCCGCTACAAAAAAGTTAGCCGTATACCCGCGCATAGGTCAACCATGACCCCGCGTAAGCCTTCCGTACAGCTGGTTACTTATGATATCCATACCACCAGTACCTTCTTCCTTCACGTCAGGGCTATAGCCATCAAGAGGCTTGTTATCTTGTGCACGCGGGGAGCCCTAGGCGTGTAAAATCTCTTCAATTATTTATTTACGAAGAGATTGTCGTGACGTCTTGTACAAAACTACGAGGGCACGTTAAAAAGTTTTAAAACTATGAATAAGTTTAGAGGTGAGCAAAACAACGAAACGACTCATTTTCAGTGAATCTGAAAAAAAAATTGAACAGATGTTGTGAAATCGAGCCAGCTGTTAGACTTTTGAAAGCTTGCATAATTATCGTTTGCGCTAAAATAGATTGGATTCTGCCAATCTATTTAAAAATAGATTGGATTCTGCCAATCAATGCTAAAAATAGATTCTGCCAGGTGCCGTTCTGCTAACGTGAGCTGCTATGGTGATTGCTTCCCCAGTGGAGCCGTGGTGCGCAGAGAACAGGAGGAGCTGGGAGATTTCCTGAGTGGAGTGTCTGCAGTCACGGAAGAAGGTAATTTGACGAATTTGTGAAGTGTGTCAGGGCAGTTGTGACATGAGGAAAGGCAAAGCATGAAACAGCAACGTGTTGTCCGGACAAGTCAGGAGTAGCGTGACTGACCAGGCAATTAGTACCTGTTAGCTCTTGGTGTGGAGGCAATCCCTAAGAGGAGGCAATCCCGCTATGATATACTTTGAAATTGCTAGTTAAAATATTCAACTACTGTTGTAGCAAGATCCGCTACACTTTAGGATGGTTCCTACATACCACCTCAGTATTGAAATAGACACACTTCTCTACCCACCTGACCCTTGCGTTTTTGCAGTCCTTTACCAGGACCCTAGATACCCGCTACGTCTTAGTTTCGACAGTTCATGCGCCTCACATCGAAGATCACCTAAAGGCATCATTAAGCTCCTCTACTGGAAAAAGGCATCATGTCTACCGGTCATTATGGACAGGTAATCCCTCCAAAAAGACTGATCCGCCGTAAGTAACAAGATCAAAAATGTTTCATAACCTTTGACTGCTCCAGAAGAAACCCGACTACCATTCTCCTACCTCTATGCACCGCTAAAAACGGGCCCGCGCAGCGATTTGACACGTTTCAGGCAGGCCGTTCCCCAGGCGCTTCCGTCCATTACTTTCCAAAGGCCCTCCGAGTCTTCTCTGTGTGGGACAGTTCTGTGAAGGCAGCAGACTTTTTGGTAACCTTTCGTTGATTGCTGCGGATTAAATCGATGCAAAAATTAATCCATAGATACGTAAGAAGGTCGCGTGTTCAGGCTGAACGACTCGAGATCAAACAATCTGGTACAAGAACTAGATCAACGTATCTGAGTTGAATGCAATCACTTAAGTTATATCCAGCATTGCTCATAGTAACCGAAAGAAAACAAAGTAATCTGTGAATACATTTATTACTAATGTTTCAATAATAAATTAAGCAATGATCCCCTAAATTACTAGCATCTCACTGTACAATGCCAAATGTAAGGAAAACTTAACACCAAAGACCCTAGGAAATGTGAGGGTACCAAACAATAAAAACGATCGAGGCAATCATAAAAACTACGCTTGATCAAGGTTACAAATCATCATACGAAGAGTCAAAGCTTAATGACGCACGCAGTGCACTGCACTGCGACGTGTAGTGCATCAGCCAAGTGCCTGCACTGCACTATCTAGAATTCTAGAGCCTCTTAGTACCTGCGAATCAATTATATAGTCGACCAATCAACCTCCACGTTTAAAACAGTACAATCGAAGTACCGGGGCGATACCTCAATTAAATTATCAGCTTCAAATCTCCGTTTTAGGAAGTGCAGCCCGTTGTGTACGCCGCATCACTGGCCGCGTAGGTGATAAATTATTTAGTTTAGTATGCAATACTCGGCAGCGCTGCCAACAGGTTAGTTCCATGTCCTGAAGAATATCGATGTGGGCCTTATTCCCGCTGTAGATTTGCATCAATAGGATTTTTAATGCTAGTAGAAACATCAAATGGTGAAAAATCGATCTAAAATTCAAAGCGTAAAGTTAACATTGAAATATCATCAGGCTTCCCGAACAGAGTGGAGATGCCATCACCAAAAAGCTTACTTGTTCAGAGCCCTGACCGTGCGCACAGCTGCCAGTTACTTCGCAGTTCAGGTGCTTCATGGCGATCACATTACCAAATCTATCGCTGATTTGTACAATGTTCGTCAATTATCACAAACTACAGACGGGAACTTACAATCTTCCAGAAAATGATTCAGCTGGGATGGACTAATCACACGACAAACACTCGACCTGGCAATGGTTTGGATTTTTAACGATTGAAAATTCGACCATTCTTGGAAGGAGAGTCACAGGAAATTAAAATTCGTTTATAATAAATAGAAAAAAACTAGAATAATAAAGTTGAAAAGCAAAGGGTTGCATAAAGTTCAAGCAGAACCCACCTTTTATTTCTTTACAGCCCACTTTGAACCACTGGTGCTACGTAAACATGTACTGTGCTCCATTACACTGTACAACGGACATCACTCACATCAGCACTGAGCGTCAGATGACAATACTAGAGTCGAGGGATTGGTCGCATAGCAGCGGAGGGAATAGCAGAAGATTTGACGCGAATTGGTTTGATGGCCAGAACAAGTTGGATAAAATGCAGAACAATGGCCAGAACAAGTTGGATGGCTTCCAAGTATTAAAAATTGATCCCTCTCAGCTTATTTCAACGAAAACAATACTGCAAAGCAAATACAAATAATATAACATCAATAAAAATGCCTATGGCTTCCGATATTTTCCTTGCATTAAAAAGAAGTTCTCAAAATCTTGAATGTTAGGAAACCCGTTGATTGAACGTTACCACATGCTGCACACTAACATGAATTTTTCACTTTGACATGGGCAATAGTCGTCAACGTCCTCGTTTCTAAGCAGCGAATACACGTGAAAGATCTTTTTGTTTCATCCAATTACTAAAGACAACATTCTCGAGTGGATCATTTTCAGGGCCCATACTTTCAAAAAAAATTAAGAGATCGTAAGTTCATCAACCAATCATTGACGGCCTTTCAAGCAAAATCCACCAATCATAGACAAGAAAATAGAGCGTAAGTACTTACGTTCACTTAGCGAGTATTGAAAGTATGGGCCCAGGTGAAGAGCTCTGAATCAAATTAGCATTATTTAAGCAAGCAAGAATGTCAGGGCACAGACACGGGTTAAATAAACTGGTACAGCCATCAGAAAGGAGGCAGGAAAAGGCAGTCAAAGATGACTAAGTCGACCCCATCTTAAAAAGAGTCAGGGAAGATTAGTCTTGATTAATTATAAACCGTTGAATACAATGAAGAGGACCAATTACAACCAACGCCTAAATAGAGTCGAAACTACAGCCGACAGTGGTCATATCTTCCAACTAAAACAATATCCATCATCTTTTCTTGCATCGACTTTAGTTTAAACTTGAGATTGACTTTATGGAGAGTATCATAGCATGCCAGTGAGGTCTCTGGCTATAACATCAAATTATGCGGGCAATTTTTTATTTATTTTGGATATTTCAAGTAAGGATAGATCTTCAGTGATGAAACTTTAATAATTATTGATAGAAAGCCAACTCCCAGCAAAAGAAAAATAAGGTAAGAAGGTTCCTTTCCCCGTCATAGAAGGCTCTTTCCCAGCAGATAAAAAAAGATGTAAGCAACTTTTCATAACAGTATAAAATGAGAGTTCAGCAACATCACATTAAATTTGATGCTCAACAATAGAAAAAAGGCCGAGTTTCACTGACGATAGCAATTGTATTTTCTGCAGCTATAATTCAGAGCACTGAGGCATGGCTTGCGCGAAACAATCAACAAGCGTGCGCAACACTTCCAGTTTAGTGATATTCTAAGAGTTTGGTGACAATTAACACTAGCATAGGAACAATTATAAAACAAAGCCCGATTTTTACAGCCTAAATCTCTTCATCTTCCAAACTTTCTTGTGACCACAACAATGATAAAAGCAATACCGGACACAGAGACTTGCTCAGTTGCAGGAAGCATTTCTAACCCCCAATGCTGCCCTAAAATCATTGGGTAACCGATAGACAGTCACGGGAAGACGGCATGACCGTCACGACACAACATGACTCAGGTTACGGACATGCAAATACCAGTTTAAAATTCCAACTGGTATTGGCAACAAACAATCGATTACACAAAAAAAGATCAGTGATGATTATAAGAATATAAAGATATATAACATACGGTCGTTTAAAAAAATGTTCCATCACCAATTGACTTTCAGAGTAAGAAAAGATTGTTTAACGTATTTTCGAGAGCTTAGAATTTCATATAAGTAAGGGAAGGGATGAGGTACATGAACCCTAACGCAAATTGCATTTGTTATTTGTAACCAAATCAATAAGAGAGACTGTAGCTCATAAACGGGAGCAGTCGGGAGCTTTGATGGCTTCTAACTCAAGAGATGATAAATGCTCAACTGCTTGCATTAGTAGTAACACAATATCTCTTCAACTTTGTACACCGAAATAAATACAATTTCGAATCGAACGTAGTAAATGGATTCAAGAAAATAACTTCAACACATTATGTCTTGTCAATGCAAGAAAGTGTATATATATATTAACAAGCTCTACAAAGTACTGAAATTTTAACTACTTACACAGTCAACACTTCAGGATTTTTTCTTTCAGTTGCAGAGGAAACGATGTACAATAAAGTGGAAACATGACTTCATACCAGCCAAAGAAAGAAAAAAAACTTCAATTGAATGGCGGCATCCAAGCATGCAGCGCCAGGCAGGGCTCAATATTTTCAATTACGATGAAATCACGAAACTTTGACGTGCTTTATGGACCTGCTATAGGGACACATAAGCGATAATTTCAATTAAGAAGCAGAGGCTTTGCAATTAATTGAAAAGGCCAATTGACATGAGCGACAATACTGTACACAATTAGACATCACAAAATCAAGTTATTCTTCAACAACAAAATGTTCCAGTTTCAACTATGCCGTGAGTGTGACTCAATTACAATGTGATCACATTAATTAACCCACGTAATTCAGAGCCTACATACCGTTACCAAGTAGTAAAAAAAATTTGGGGATATTTCTGCAACAAATAGACTAAAACTGAGGGCTTAGTACTTAGTGAAAGAGAAGATTAAGATAATCGCAAGCCGTAATAAAGAGTAAAGTTTCTACAAGTTTGGTGCCGTGCATGCGAGGCGCTCATCGACCGCGCTGAGGTCGTCAATCAGGGACAGGCTTGGCGGCGCCGTTGGCGTCGTTGTTGGTGTAACGCGGCTTGCCGAAGCTGAATGGCAGGTACTTGTATCTTATCATGTGCTGCACATGGAACATCAGGTGTTAACAGAGTCAGGTACTTGTATCTTATCATGTGCTGCACATGGAACATCATTTTTTAAATTGTTGAGTCAATCAGAATTTAGTGCGCATCAGATCACCAAATAATAGTATGTTAACGAAACAATCAAACTAGAGAGTTTGAAATACCTGGCATTAACAAAGAAATCAAGAATTCAAATGATATCAATTAACCGGCCACAATATAAAATTAATCTACAAAGACACATGAATTAATCTAAAAAGACGCATTTGAAAAAATATTGAGGATCTGAGAAATTAATTACTAAATCAATAAATCATTAGCAAGTTAATAGCAACCCACCTTAATTTGTCTTTTCATGGTGATGCAGAAGAGTGTGATGAAATACATCACCAGGATAGGCCAGAACACTGGTACGTTGAAAACCTTAACAAAAACACCACATTTTAAAACTATCTATCAAGAAAATAATTACTCTTAAGAGAAAAATTCAGAAAATTCAGAAAAATATGTTCATATAATTCACTATATTTAAAATGAAAATGTTTCAAAGAGCAGGTTTGTCAACAATTCTAAAATTTGAGTGTATGCGTATTATTGATTCATATGAATAAATTTACACAGTTGACTTCACTACCCAACTAAGTGATTAACTTAGGTTTTAATATCTAATTTGTATACTTGGTTGAAGGAATTGACTATTGACATATGTATTGTTGAATTTGAGAAGCGTCAATAACTACTTCCAAACCATTTCAGGTACAAATATAGTAATTATCTTTCAAAGTTTTGAAATTAATTCCAAATCAATTTGAGGTAGGAGACAAATGCTGGAAAACGTTTTAATAACGAATCAAATTGAATGCAATGCAATCAAATCATCACAATTACTCTTCAAAAAAATATTACATTTCTGAGGATACAGCGCTGTAGAATTATGTTACTGTGATATTAAAGTAGATGTTTTGATTAATTCTGAAGGCCAAACTGAGAAGCCAGTGCAAGGATATCTCACTTGAAAGAATGTTAATGAAGTTGCTATGACAGTAGACTTGGTCATGCTGTACCAAAACTTGAACTCGGGAAGACGCCGCATGAACGGCCGAAATTCTTCGTTGGCTTTGGTGGGCAGGCTTGTGCCATCGTCTGGAAAACATTTTATTTTTAACACATACAACAGTAACAAAGAAATTACCCTACCAGCAATACGTAAGTATTCACTGATAAGCAGAATTTTGATAACTGATAAAGCAGAATATAAACCATCTCATACTATGATCAACTGAAAAAAAAAAATACATTATCAAGCAAAAAGAAACTTATGATCCATCAATTTATTTTGTATGATTCATCAACGAAAAACAATACCGTCATTTATATACAACATCAATTTCAACAATAACATCACTGTAGTAAACAAAAGCAGACTACCCATCATAACAGAATACATTTTTCTGTCATTTGACGTGGAAAAAAGAAAGAAAGAAATTTCATTTAATTTGTACTGAGAATTGTATAGGTGATAAGAATAAAGCTGCCAGGAAGCATTTACTCACCATCATCACTGATGTAGGCAGGATCTATTTTAGGCGTGAGGAAGGCGAGGAAGAGATTGAGGTGGTATATACCCAGACCATAGCACACAATGTACCAGCCCTGCAGCATGAATATCCGCAATAGAAACACCCCCAACAACGCCAGGCTAAACACCCATCGACATTTTGTGTAGGGTGTCCATTTGTCCAGGTAGTGTTGGTACATCTGAAATAAAAATTACTAAATTATTATATTATTTCAAACATACCATATGAATTTAGTAATAATTTACTAGAATTTTTCAATTGACTGAACATAAACTATGAAGTTAACATTGTGAGGGTGAAACAATCACTAGTTTACTCAACCGGATTGAACCAAATAGCATAGTTAAAATAAATGAACAAATAAATAAAATAAAGCCTGAACATATTAACCAGATCAAACTTCAAATAGTTAAAATAAATAAATAAGCCTAAACCTCTTAACCTGATCAAATAGATCAAATAGTTCAGAAAATAAATGAAGCTTATACCTCTTAACCTGATCAAATACAATAGAGAAAGCCCTAGAGTTTATGAGTTCCAGAATGTCAAGCATTATTTCTTGAGTCCAGCAGCCCTGCAAAGAATCGTGATGCAACTTACATGAAAAAGCAATTGAGGAGATAGAGACTTATGGGAGCTGCCTGCAAGCCTATGGTCAGAGCTGTGAGAGAAGGAGCGATGCCGAGCGTCTCCTACCATCACAGTCTCCATGTGCAGCCAGTTACGCATCATGAACTCTAACTTGCAACTTAGTTGCAGGTATGGTAGCACAACAACTACCTCAGACAGCACAATCTCTCAAAAGTGGACTAACTGTGATTAACAATTGGCCTTCAAGAAGCTATAAGACCAAACAAAGCATTCAAAGCTTAAATAAATGATAAAGGGTTTGCCATAGAACATTAGCAACTGGATAAATATTTAAAATAGAATACAGAGAGAAGAATCAATAAACTTTTTAACTAAAAAATAAAGAGATTGTCAAGATTGGACTTTCTCATCAACAGCAGGCTGGCTGATCACTCATCAACAACAGGTTAAGCAGGACTCATAGGAGTGTACAGTAAAGAGACACCAAAAGAACTAAAAGTTCATGCCCTGAGCTTGTGATTGTGACCGTAAGGATGCTGGTATCTGGACTCACTTATCTAGAGCACTTGACACTTGAATGCTTGATCAGCACAGAAGGCACTCAAGATACAACAGGTGGGAGTTCAAACACACAACCCATAAAGTGGTGTATCACATGACCTCTGCAAACATGTGATAATGGAAAAAACTAATTACTAGTTAGGTACAATTTATATAAATATTACTATTGCTACTAGCAAATACTACTACTAACTAGCATAAATGACTAATTTTAATACCCATTACATATAAAAATTTGTCAAATGTTTAATATCAAAGTTGAAAATTAAAATAAATGAAATTATCTCATTCAGGCCATGTGGTGAAGATAAAGATATATTGATAGTATGTTACAAATGAATAGGGACATATAAGATAAAAGCTATTCCTTTACCTCAAAGGATTAAGGCGTCATGCCTCTACCGGTACTGCAGATATATACCTACCATCAACACACAATGTATGAACAGGAGTCCCCAGGGATGGCTACTCATCACCCCCAACTCAACTGGGTCTTTGCTGTCTTACCAACTCCAATAAGGCCCCAGAAAGCAACACTCTCATTTTCCTACCACTTAAGGTAAACTCAGGCTTCTATGGCCACCTAGCATTCTCCACATTCAGGGTATAGCATTTCCTGAAATCTACCTACACAACAATTAGGAAATCCTGTACATTCCACACAGCAGCTGTTCAGGTTAGTATGACCTTATTAACTTGATAGGGCCCTGGTTAAACTCAGAAATCAAGCTTGTGCACACATGGACTTAATGCGGCATGTGTTGCATTCTTACGTGGTACATCCACTGTATTCATCATGCTACTGACTAAAACTTCTCTTCTATTCTGTGACCGATTTTGTGACTACAAAAGCAACCTACTGCAGATGAGCTCAGTATTTTCTAGATCAAGTTGATAACTTCATGTAATTTTTTTTAACTTCCATAAGATGCTGTTGAATAATGGAGTCTGCTACATAGGTACTCATAGGAGATTGTTTAGCAATCATTCTCAGAATCCAAGATGTGTCTCCTTTCTCAAAATTAAGGTGATTGTCTGATTAACATATGAAATATGAATTTAAAAGTCAACAGAAAACCTGTCAACTACCCAAAAATTTTATGCATAATAATAATAATAATGAGAAAATCTACACGGTGTTCATCTGATCATTCCTAAAAATAAGGTTTAAGAGCTTGACTAGAATGTCTCTCTTCAGACATTGTATTTTTTGACAACTAAAATATAAAACTCCACAATGTCAGCAAACTAAAAATTATCATTTCATCATTGCAGCAGCGCTTCATGTCACACATAGTGAAGATAAATAAGTTGATAGGAATAGTCAATAAACATATAAACGTGTCAATAAAAATTAAGGACTTGCATGGTTAATTATGAGCACCCTAACTTCCACACTTACATTCATGGTTTACCTTGCACACATGCTAGCCATTTTTACAGGAATATGGAAACAAAAAAGTTAAAAAAAACCTTCCTGAAACAAATAGGTTTGGAAGAGTTAAGCTCACCCGACTGATGGATGTGCCAAATCTCTGGATGAGGCCAGGCTGGCTCAGGGTGTCAGAAGGCTCCAAAACGTCTTGCATCATCTGAACAAAATCAAAAAGACATTACTGTTTGATGACATTTTCTTGATAAGACATTTTTGGAAAAAAAAAAACAAACCAAAGTTAATTCACAGAGGTGCGGAGTGAATATTGACAATTTGTTCTACCAACCTTATACAAAAAATGTTTCATTTTACACATAGTTTTCTCAATAACTCATTTTTTATCTTGACTTTTAAAAATAACATCTTAAATTTTTTTTCAAATAATTAAATAGGAGGGCAATTTAAACTTTTATATAAGAATTGATAAATAACTAATCACCGCTACAGCATATTTAAGGTAAAACAATTGTCCTGTATGCAGATTCAGTTGGAGATCAGAGATCAGATATTTTCCACACTAGTGTAAAAAGGGGTAAGAATGTTATGTGGATCACAACCAAACCATGAAAAGGCAGACATGCCAATTTTGTCTTAAGAGCATAAGTAGGCCTCTGGCTTCTGATCATTTTTGATCATAACCAACCAGTCAATTCAGCACAGTTGTGTTTGAGAACGAACAAAGGAATCTATATTGTCCCGATGCTATCCTCTTTATAGAGTTTCCTTGGATTTTTCTTGTTGTACCATCAAACGGGGTAATAAGGAACAATTTTGAGCATTTTTATTAATAACTTCTTACCATGAAACATTTCATAAAAGAATTTCGGCTCATTTTAAATGTCTTTGCAAGTGCTATTGTATGGTAGGTATATAAAAAAAATTCTTTATACTATTTTCAAGATGTCAGATGCAAAAGAAAAGTATCAAATGCAAACGGGGTAATCTGGGACACTTGAAATAAAACTTAATTTTAAAACATTTGAAGCATGGAATGTGTACTCATCAATCAATATTACTACAAGTACTCCAAAGTCCTCCTCTTCCTTTGTAGATGATGTAGATGCAGAATAAATTATATTTTCTGTGATTTGTAGTTGTTTTTCCTCTATTGATATTGACATGCCATTAACATTGAAAACAACCTTGTCCACTGCAAGCTTCATATCAGCAGCTGTATAGATCTGTAAGCTTACAGGACAGCATGTAATTTCACACCATTTTAATTGGGTCAAGTGTATTATCTATAACAAAAAATTTTTGTAAAAATCCTACTTAAAAAATTTAGGAATATTTGAGTGACAGACAGAAATCATATTTTTTGGAGAAATCAATCATAGGTTAGGTTAATTACTTTTTATTCTACCAGTTATGTTGCCAGGGCCCACGGGCCCAACTTTTTTCAAGCAAAATTTTTTAATAGGGCAAATATATTTTTTGCGACAGAACATAAGTACCACTTAACAGAAGTACTTTTTCAAATTATTACTTTTCAACATTTTTTCATGGATTTTTTAGGAGCTAGTAATGTATATTTCTTAACTTCCTTTATGTAACATACAAAATAAATATGAAAAATGTTGAAGTTTACCCCACTATTTTAAATTTAGCAATATTTTAATTAGTTTTGCAGCTACAACATTTTTATGCCATGGCAGAGGACTGTCCCAATTAACCCCTTACCTTGCCTCTGCCTGTCCCTTATTTAGGCTTATAACCCCATTTGGCAGTAATGCATAGGGTAAACGCGGTATATTCCGACATCGTGGGTAATTCTGACACATCTCTAGTTTTTCCTTTATATTAAGCTTCGACTTAGTTCCACGCATTCATTCATGGTTGGAATAGTGACGTCATACCTTTGCGCGCCAAACTATTGCCAAAACACTAGGTCTGGGCCATCTGGCCAGAAAATGTTGAGATCCAAAGAGAGACAGTGCACGTCACCCAGCGAGATCATCGAAAAATAGGTCAAAGTTGACAGTTGACCTTGCTCTACCAAATAGTGATAAACAGTTTGTGTAGAAAGAATATTATGGTTTGAGACTTTTAAATAAGTCTGTGAATATATTAGGAATCCTTTAAGTTTACTTGTATTTGGTGATTTCAAGTGGTAAATAAATTAATAGATGATTAAGTTAAGAAACGGATTTAGACACATAAAAACTAATTCTGACACAACTTGAATTGAACACACACAGCTTGTTCCAAGCTATGTGAATAAATTAAAATTTTCTTAATTAAAAGCTTAATAGCTGTTAATTAAAAGCCTAATTAAGTAGTGCTCAATATTCAATAGTGTTCTTATTCAAAGCTGTGTTGTATTCCAATACAGCTCACACAGCGATCGGAATTTGAACACAAGGATGTCGGAATTACGTATTAGTAGAGTTTGAAGCGCAGCCGGAATTTGTCTCACAACATGCCAAATTTAGTCACACACAGCGTTGGAATATAGGGATTTGGTAGGTTTGCATTCTAAAAGCTTTTAAATAAATATGGCAACAGTTTGTGACGTTTCATTGTTGCTGGCGCATAGTGTGGTGTTTTGAGAGTCACGTAAAGCAAACAGAACTCGAGTAACGCATACGGTTATTTTTTCATAGTTTTTCATTTCTTGATGCGTCCTTAATATGTCGGAATATACCACATTTACCCTATGAAATTTGTCTCTTTGGAGTCACAAAATTCCTGTAATAAGTAATTTTGATTTTCCTAATTAGTAATTAGGGTAAACACACCATATTGCGACACTTCAAGGACGTAGCAAGAAATGAATGGCTATAAAAAGATCACCGTATGAGCAACTCAAGTTTTGATTGCTTTACGTCACTCTCAAAACATAACAATATTTGCCAGCAATGATGATTGATGAAATGTCACAAACTGTATATTTATTTAAAAGCCTTTAGAATTCAAATCTACAAAATTGCTGAATTTTGACGCTGTGTGTGACTAAATTTGGCATATTGCAAGACTAATTCAGCCAGTACTTCAAAACCGTAATTCGTAATTCTGACGCCCTGTGTTGGAATTCCAATGCCCTGTTTGAGCTGTATCAAAATACAACACAGCTTGGAACGAGCTGTGTGTGTCTAATTCGGAGCTGTGCTGAAATTAGTTTTTATGTGTCTAAACCGTCTCTTGACTTAATCATGTATCAATTTATTTACTACTAAAGTTAGCAAATACAAATATACTTAAAGGATTCCTAATATATTCATAGACTTATTTAAAAGTCTCAAACCATAATATTCTTCCAACACAAACAGTTCATCACTATTTGGTAGAGCAAGGTCAACTATCAACTTAGACACGCATTTCGATGTTCTCACTGGGTGACGTCCATGGTCAGGAAGATGTGCCAGGTGAGCGGGAATTTATTTTGTCATTTTAACGACCTGCGCGGTGCGCCGTACTATGCTGGTAAAAAAAATGCGCCGTGCGCCGTACTTTAGTCGACAATATACGCGAGTATATTGACTACGCGAGTCGAACTGACAATAATAAAATGTAAGACATGTCCGGGTTACTTCTGACTCATCCGCTTGTCCGCCTTGTCGGATACGGAACGTATGGTAATCGTAAACTGCGGCTATTATACATATGAAATGTAAACAGATGGTGTTCAGTGTTGCCATACGACTTTGGAGAAAATTTCTTCTAAAATAAAGTTCTAGATTTCTCATTCACCAAATTTCTGTATCAAGAAAAATCATATATTATTGAAAGATAATTAAAGGCATACTGTACTGAGTAATGTGAGTATTACATCTGTTCCTCCACAAACTGCTCGTGCACGGCAGCGCAACATAGAATTGATGGCCAGGATTGCGCGAAGAGAATCAATTTTCATTACATTGCGCCAACTGTGCACAGCAATAGCTTAAAAAAAGTGAAAATGCGCGGGAAAATTCACCAAAAACATACATCATCCTGAGTGTGGGGTGACGTGGACTTTTGCTCTGAGGATTTTAACATTTTCATGCAAACCTAGTGTTTTGTGCTTGTGGAAATATTGCGCGCAATAGTATGACATCACTATTTCAACCATGAATCCCACTGTGCAGAGAGTGAACGAAGATTTAAAGACCTACGGCGACGCATTATCGGCAAAATTTTTGCCTTCAGAAGATCTTGCCGACACATTTAGATTGAAATTCTTGCATTTAATATATTTCTCAGTCTTCAGCCAACTATTTAGAAAAAAAGTAAGGTTTCCGGTACGTTGGAAGCGAGATTTCATACCTACTGAAATTATATGATATTAGAGCCGCGATATTTCAGACAAAAATAGGACTTTTCCAGACTAGTACCTACCTATACCTCTTCATTCAAACTAGTGGGATAGTAAAATTATCAATCTGACAGAATTCTACTGCTTACATCAGAAAATGGTCAATTTTACTTTGATGTTAATGACACATGATAAATGTCAATGTCAGTTATGTGACTGATGTCACTGACCAGTGACCACTGTCTCACTGATGATCATTACATCATCCTGGAAAAGGGAATCAGTCATGAATCATGATTAGCCTATCAGAAATTAGAATAGGTACTATGCACATAATTTAATACGTCGTCAAACTTACAATTATTCTAGATGAATTTTATCTAAAATTAGTATTATAGTAACATGCGTAAGAATATCAAATGATTTTACTCTACACAGTCTACAATATAGCCGAAACTTTTGTGAACGAAACTCGTCCCAAAGACCACTGGGTTGCGGCAGACGTGTCCTCACCAGGTTGTGCAACTGCTCCGCAACGTAAACAAACAGCAGAACGTTATTTCCAGGGGTCAACTAATATGAAGTAGATATTCACCATTGGCTCCAAATACACGATAAAATTCTACTGCATGAAATAAATTTAAAAATTATGTTCTAAATAACATGCGAAAACTAATTAGATAAAAAAAAGATATACGAGTTCCAATTTAGATATGCGATCAAAGCGTGCTTTGATTAGGATCAAATCAGGCTGCGCATTGTATAGGTTTTTCTTGTACCTACATTAGAGAGAACTTCAAATCGTTACCATAATATTCTTTTTATCATTTTCTGGGCCTATGAGTGAAAAAACTGATGGAGAAACAATTGAAGAGAGATGGCCATCGGTCGGCTCAAGGTAATTAGTTCTAGCCGACTGCTCATGGTTGAATACGTATTTAATTCAACCATTCGACTGCTGGCCTTTGGACATCCACCTGAAAACGGTACGTTGCCAGCAAATCCAACAGATGTCACTTTACAAAGTCTGTAGACCTACGTTCGAGAGTTTAAGATCCTCGTTGGCGATCTGAGGACTAAGCACGGATTTCACACCGTGGTCCAAAATACCGCTTTCTGAGTTTGGGCGTACTGTGGATAACAGACCTTGATATATCACTGAAATTGACCAGAAGTATCGTTATCAATTTATTGCAAATCGAGTCATGATATGAACAGAGACTGCATTAGCGCATAGCTAGCTCGAGTACGCAGAGAACAGAGCTGAGCTGAGGTTGCTTTAGAAACGATATCGTACTCGATCGCGCTTCTGTCGCCTCAGGAAGCGTCTTCGTACTCGGCCGCACTACTGCCGCCGTCGTGCATTGAAGGCCTTAAAAATTCATAGGCGATACCCGTCCGACGATTCCTACCAGTTAACCAATTCTAAAAAGACTTGTATGATGAAAAGAGAGATACAACTCCTAGAGATTTAAAAGAAATTTCTCTTCCACAATTTGTTTATTTGGGAATATACCCCCCAAATTACGCCACAACGTTGCAGTGTTAATAAAATTTATTAGCAACCTAACAGGAACCCTTCTTAGTGTATGTAGCTTTAATTTCCCACAATTTCTACCATGGCACCGTCAGTTCACAACTGCAATAAGAATATCCATTAGCAACGAACCGTAGAAACTTGGTGTGCGGCGCCGATCCCACGTGGTGTGTCCACAGCCACTCGAAAAACACAATCTTCTGAAATCTCTTCGCTAGCTTCTGATAGCTCCATTTCTTCTGGGTCTCCTCTAAGGAATAGAAGGCACAGAACTTCCCGCATTCTCAGCCGTCCTACACAAGCTCACGAAAGCTGTAAAAATCCCCAAAAACTGATCGCATGAAACCGTGTCGCCGGAGACCCTGTATACGGGCAAATCCTATGAATATAGATTTCATTCTCATCACTTGATGGATATCGCTTTCACAGTCAAGAATCAACGAAATGAAGAAAGGACTCCGGTAATTCATTATAGCAAGAAGCAAAAGAAATAAAGTACTTGACTAGCAGAAAAGTCGTGCGGCGAACTCAAACTTTATCAGTAATACATATTTTGGTATCGATAATACGTCATTTCCATGATACAGCAAAAACAAAAACGGCATACAAAGACAAATACTTTAAATTGAGCAGCTCAATGGTTTAAACAGATCAGCTACTCAAAGTTCATCTTCACCTGTTTTTCGGATATATTCGCAGAAGAAATAAACAACTTCATCAAGAGACGAATGATATATAGAACATGCATGTGATAACCTTAATTTTGCAGGGAAAATAAAAATTCATGTAAAAATTCTTGGTGACATATTATATATAAAGAATCAACAGGCTCAGAGTTACGTGAAAGGTTTAAATTGTCTGACATGATAAAATAAAAGAAACCGTCCCTTCAAATACTCCATATTAATAAAATACCTTTCAATCATAAGTACAGGCGTCCATAAAGTAAAACATTAGTTAGCTTACACTAATGACTGCACGCACTAACTGGAATGCTTAAATGTTACAGTTCAGCCTCGGTGCGGCTTAATTGAGGCCTTAATATTAGTTAAATCAAATATCTGTACACACAGAGCCTTCACTGGCGCTGTGCTACGAGCCGGCAGTGCGAGCGCCAGCCATTCAGACTTATAGCTTCACATCGTTAAAGTTTCAAAACGGGGACTGCAAAAATGCTCATAAATATGTGACGAGTTGGAATTAAATAGATTTTTTTTTAGAATTTGCGACTCACATTGAGTAACGTTAGTAGTGATTTGGTCGATAACCGCACACATAATTAGCTCAAAATTAGCCATCAGACGCTAATCAGGAACGTCAAGCGGCAACCAAATGAGGTAACGTAGACGAGGTTCGTTTAAACACATTCGATTGACAATTAATAGCAATTATCGGTCTTAGAGCTGCTCCTTGGAGATTTGATTGGAATTAGCATGATCCCTTCCAGCCTGATGGATAAAATAAAAATATAAGGAAGGAACTCAGGATAAAAATATAATAATAATAATGTGGGCAATATTGAAAAAGACTAGCGATTAAAATTACACACAGATACCGGAGATCATATGCTGGAAAACAGCCGTTGAAAGTAGAGTTTAGTCTCCGTTCATTGACTGATGACTGTCCATTAATATTATAAAAAAAGCTTAAGCATTATAAGAGAAATTTAAGTGCGCTAGTGTTCAATACATTTAGCATCTATTATTGCGGTGAAGGTGGAGCCATAGAACTCAACTTAAGTTTTACTGGAACACATAAACTTATAACTTAACAAGTTATGGCGAGTTACTGGACAGAGTATCGAGGGTTTACGGAGTGAGGGGACCGTGGTCAGCATGAGGGAAATAAAAAAAAAAACATCCTCGCCAAAATGTTTGCACGGCGAGAACTATTGCATCAAATTTAGCAGCACCAAGTCTGATGTTAATGCATGCAGCATCACTAGTAACACTACAATAACAAGGCAGAGATAATATTAACATTATTAACCGAACAGCTGATGGAGCTAGATGCAGGAATGCTGGGCATTACCGTAATTCATGCTGAGCGCAGATACCAGATATTGGTACTACTGACGTCTAAAACTTATTTGAGACTGAAAATGGCTACAAACAGTGACAGATTCTCCTATTTGAACATGATCCTAATTACTCCCACTAACAGGACCTGTACAGCCGACGATTAAACAAGATCAGAGTATGAGTACGCAGACATGAGATCAGTGAGTCTGGGAACCGTGAGAGTGTAAGGTAGGGTGAGCAGCTCGGTCATGGGGGGGGGCGTCCAGAGCAGCTCGGTCAGGTAGCGGGTGGGTCAGGGGACATGGGTGGGTCAGAGGGCCCAAGTAGGTCAGAGGGCGAAAGATGGGTCAGTTGGACCAGGTGAGTCTGGGGGGCAAAGATAGGTCAGGGGACGCGGGTGGGTCAGAGGGCGAAAGATGGGTCAGGGGACGCGGGTGGGTCTGGAGGCTTGGGTGGGTCAGGGGGCGCGGCTGACGAGCAGGCTGAGAGTGTCACCGTTGGGGGCCATGAGGGCGCTGAGCAGATGCGATGGTGCATTAGTCAGCGTCTCACCGTCAGCTTGCAGCAGCTTGTCACCTGCCGCCAGCGCTGCTGACGCTGGACCTCCAGGCTCTACTGACGTCACCACCACCACCTGAGTGAAGGCAACCACTCAATTTGCTTCAATTAGAACTTAATATACCAAAGCGGCAGCCAGCACAAGGATCAAGCAAGTCACACACGTAAGAAATAGAGCACTAAAGGTTGTGGCGACCTGTTGGACTACTAATGGAACCGAAATAAATTATAGCTTCCGATATGCATAAAAAAAGATGAAAAAGAATATTGCTCCGTAAAATTACCAGCAATTACAATGCACTTAAATATTACCAAAAGTTGAGACTTGTAATTTAATACAAGACGATGAGAGCTTACCTTCTCAGGCTCAGAGAGCAGGCCTATGGTGAACCCGGGCGCTGGCTGCTTCTCGATGATTACTGGGAACTGCTCAAGTAATGGAATATATGAAGCTTGGAAAAATGTTATGCATAGATGGGAATACAAAAATGTGGGGCAGATAAATACAAATAATTTATTATGGATATAATAAGAGAATGAGTCATGATGGAACTGGGAAGGTTCTCAAGCTATTATGGCTGTTTATCACCGGCTGAATAGTTTTGCAGCTATGCCTATGATCAAATAATGTCAATTCAAATTTTAGAACATAAAAACATGCGTACTTATAAAGTACGCATGCTAATGCATGGGTACTGTAAACCAATATCCTCTCAACATCGCTCTTATGTCTTTAAAGCATGCTTAGTTACACAAAAACATACTTACAAACTCTTATTCGTCAGTCTATTAATTGGGGGACTGGATCAATTTTACACCCATACAAAAATCCATTTGTAGACGTGTGTTGTTCAAAGTCAGACAAAAGAAGTAATTATCGTTCTTAAAGCAGTGCCTTATATGTTAGTTGAACTGATTAAAACACAGTAATACACTGTAAGAATATAACCTTACACGAGAATAACGCTATCGGTACGTACCGAGTCCTATGAAGACTTAATAAGCATAGAATTAAGTCACTGGCCTGTCTTTGCCCAGTTCAAAATAGAGCAATTATGATTTAAAAGCAAGCAAGAACAACAGGGGCACAGCAACATTCATGCGACAAGCCAACATCTAACAAAGTTAACATCAAATTCAATAAGACTTGAAGTTGTCAAGATGTTGTATTTCATTATTACATCTACTTAAATTCTTAGACAACCTCCCAGAATACATTGAAGTCGAAATATTATTTGTTCGGGAAGTTTGATTGCATTGCCGATTTACATAATTTGCTGGTAAATTTCATTACATTTTTTTCGGTTTCCACGGTTTCATGTGAGTAAACGAGCCTGAATTTCAATTTGAAATGAATATAACTGCAGCGGCGTGAAGCAAAAGCTTGAACAAAATTGCTTTGTCCACGCAAGAGTGCGTTTAATCAATGTTTGTTGACAGATCTGTACCAAAACGTTTACCGAAGGGAAGAACAAACAAGAATTAAATTAAAGATGAAATGCAGTTGAAAGCTCAGTGATAACAGGAAAAATTTGTGCAGAATAGAAGAAGGGCAATCCAAACTTATGTACAAATAGAAAAATGGACAGTTGCTACAATGATATTAACTGTTTCACAGCTGAAGACAGAAAAAAAACATGTTACCTTCACAATCAAAAGCAGATTACACGAATCAAACGTTACATCAAACTCACTCACTGGATGATAACTTTTTAGCTTGTCACGCATTCAAAATACACTCTGGATGCTACAAGGTGCAGGCGAGTAACACGTTTATGATACACTCTGGATGCTACTAGGTGCAGGCGAGTAACACGTTCCATGTGCTGTGCGTTACTAGGTGCAGATGTACAACACGTTTATAACACAGTCTGGGTGCTCCTAAATTAGGTGCAGATGTACAACACGTTTATAATACAGTCTGGGTGCTCCTAAATTAGGTGCTAGCGTGCAACTCATTGACGATACACTCAGGGTGTTTGATATTAGGTGCAGGTGACAGGTTAATAACATTGAACGGCCAGGTACCATTTGGCGTGATATTTGGAGGTCCGTCGCTGAGGGAGGTGGCCGCTCCACTGACGGGACAAAGACACGCGGCAATTACTGCACTGTGTTGTCACCATCAACCACCATCCAGCTTATTAAGCTTCTCATATTCAAGTAACTTTCAGTAGTAATTAAATTCTTACATGGAAAGAATTAAACTGAGATTTAGAACAATACAGGAAGTCTTTACTAGAATCTGCTTCATTAGGATCAAGTAAGTGAGTGACCGTGAAAACTCGAGTGCACATCAAAAATGAATATCGTTCAACAATATCAATTATGTTGAATACTTTCAAAAATCGTAGTTGCTTCGTAAGCTTATTCGAATATTTCGGCTTTGCATATAACTGCAAATGGAACTCTGGTCGTGGTTATAAAAAAAACGTCTGCAAGTTTATTGAGAACAGTTGTGAATGGAAGCTAGATTGCGAACTTTACTCAGACCGGGATCACCGGAAAAACCTAATTAAAATATCCAAGGAACAATTCATTTGAAAGTACGTTAGGGGCTATGACGAAAATTTTACACCGTAGAGTACTTTCAAAGCTCTAACAATAAGTACTATTAATTAAAAGTTGTACAAGCGAAGACCAGATGCAAATAATAAAGTTCAGGATCAGTTCCGCAGACACGACTTCTAGTGTCCATGGTGTCGACCCAATAAGTCGAGAAGTGGCAATAATAAATTAAGTTTGAGTTTAGATGAGCGATCAGCGTTAGCGGTGGAGAGCCCAGCCATCGGGGCTGTCTATAATAACTAGTTATTTTTCAATTTTAGTGAGTAAAGCTAACTTATTATTTCTATAATTGTATAAAAATTCAACATCATCTCTCTGTGAAAGGAATATGAAGGCGACGAGAATTTTGGGTCTCTCGATTGATCAAAAAACTCAAGACGAATACTATAAGACAAAAGACGCACGATGAAATTAAAAGAGAAATATCATGGAATGCTTAAAGAATGAGAAAAAATATCTCATAAAAAATGTGGGAAGTTATAAATTATATCTAATTCAAACAACAACAACAAATAAGAAAACGAATCCCATTGGAATGCTCCATGTTGAGGAAATACTCATGACAACAATCATGAGTATTAATGACAACCAAAATAACAGTTAATAATGAGATGTAATTAGTTGAACCCAAACTCCCAACAAAGTTAAGTAACTATTAAGATGCAAAGCAAAGTTCACATTATCACCACAGCGATGGACCGCCTGTAAACATGGTTAGAATACCAGCTGCCAACGAAGGTAAGGACATGTTGACATCAGCGGTGACATGTTGTTGATAAGCACGCATGATCACGGCTCAGCGACAGCCGAAATTGTCGGTATCAAAAGAATGGAACGAAAATAAATTAAAAAAATGAACTTGTGTAAGAAAAATTGATCAAAAGGAAGCAAGAATTGCAAGAGAAGCAGGGGATTTGGAAAGTTGTTAATATTGGGAAATTATCATTGAAATATACGTCACTAGTTAGCTTGCTGAAGGAAACCATGACGGTGAATTAACGAAGGCCGACACTAAACGGGGCAGAACAAGTCAGGAAGAAATGGGCAATAAACCAAACAAGGTAGCGGGCAGCTACAGCTGACATACCACGCGGGCATTCTGGTGGCTGCCGAACATCCAGCCCGAGCCCGGGGACCGAGCTTTGCTGGGTGGATGAGCTGACGGAGGACCCTGGTCTCCTGTGCTGGGGGGGCTTCTGGCCCCCCTCTGGCCTGTGGTGGGTCAAAGCTGAGCACAAGCAAACACCGCGAGCTCGGCCTTCCAAATTATTTCAACAATTTCCCATGGGGTTGAAATAACCTTTGAAAATTCAGACTTAAAAACAATCGCACAGCATGCAAGTTCGCGAAATCTTGTACATTTTTTATAGAAGTATGTGTACGTGGACCCTGGCACTACAAACACACAAGGGCTGTTCGCGCACGTCTCCGCGATGCCTGAAGTGCCGCGATATTCCAATTCAAAAGATTGAATTGAAAGCCATTTCATGACAGGTTATGGACTAATTATAAAGTGGTGATTATGAAAACGTACAATTTATGTGTGCTAAATAATTTGAATTTCTTTCCCCAGTCAAACAAAGAGTCAAATGGAGGTCGATATATGTTGACTAAAAAGGGGCATTTCTTCAACATCGTTCTTTAGTTCCGAAATTATTAACCGGATGCGCAATTCGAAATAATTATAATCTCTGAGACAGAATCCTTTAAGCAAGATAAAGGTATTTCGAATCGCTGAGATAATCCATCCCGAGCAACGCCGGGTTAACCTGCCGGTGTATCATAATTTAAGCTCATGTGTGAAGCACGCTGCGTAGCTAAAGTGAGTCGTTCACGTATGAAGTGAACGACTCACAGCTTTTAAAAGCTGCTTGTATACTTGGCACATTTGAGCTCTTAAGTGCTATACAAAGCCTGCAGCAAACGCAAATCAAGCAAAAATATAATTGAAGTCTTAAATAAATAACCATGACAAAAAAAACTTACTATTCGGTTCATGAGAATAACAAATGCTCGTGGACTTAAGTGCACACCTCAATCAAACCCCTTCCAACGTCTACGAAAACTCAAAAAAAAAAGACTAAAAGTAAGAGAGATAAACCACTGATCCCATTTTTTTTCTTACAAAGAAAAAAGAGAAATTTGCAAGATTATACAAACTATACAAGTTTCTTACTACAGGAAAGAGCGATAGATATGCAACTCAATAACCAAAATTTACAACATGCAATCTCTCTTAATATTCACAGGCAAACAATAACGACTCAAAGACACTACACTTGCGATGTATTAAGATTGAGTCGGCAAATTCGCCTTAAAATCATCGAACAGCTATTAATTTTCAGGCTGGATGGCTGTACCTGTTAGGGATCCTCGAACAAAATACGCAATATCGATTTCCATCAACTTTTTGATCACTAGTAGAATTATTATTTTAGTAACATCAATAATATTTCAAGAGCCACAAGGGTGTTAATTACGATTTTGTATACTCTTCCTAAATCCGAATTTGCGTTTAGGATTCATGAATGAAGAAAATTATTGTAGTCGTGGATTGCAATTTTTAGGAGAGATTCTGAAATCAGGGATGAAATCAGATGACATTCCCAGATCAGATGACATTCCCAGATCAGATGACATTCCCAGATCAGATGACATTGCTGCTATGTAATTCCCAGTAGGATTCGAAGGCTAACCTGACGCAGCGACAGGAGCTCCCATCTGAGGAATCCTCGAGGAGATCTTGGGCTGCTGGAGGCCGCTCGGTCGCTCTGCTGACGGCGGTGGGGGCGGCAAGCCCGAGGTGTTGATGGCCTCGTTTACGGGGGACAGCGGAGCACCCGTAACGCTGTAGCTCCTGAACAACAAGAATTTCATCAAAAACTGTCAACTAAAAGATCAGCAATAACACTATTTTCCAAAAGCGGAGAAATTTGTTCACACCAAAAAAATCATTAATGATAGTATTAAAGCTCGTTCATAAAAGCTCGTTCATCATCCTCAGCTCGTAATAATCTTTATTAAAATAAAACCTTCTTTGATGAAGATAGTGAGGTCAAGTAGAAGCATCATTTAATGATTAAAGTGAGATCCGACCGAATTAAGCCCACAGTACGATATTGTCGAGCAAAGAACGAGTCCTTTACGTGAGCTTCAAGAAATACTAGTAAGCCTTGGTGTTCATTACTGTAATTTCAGAGTGCGCGACATGTATGGAATAAACTAAATTGATTTAATTACAATGCGCCCTTGAATACACAATAGGAAATCAAAATGTACACTTATACGCAAACCTTCCACAATAGTAAAAGTGTAAAACATCAAAATTTCATTAGAATCAGAGCCAATAATGGTTCGACAAAAAACCCAACTCACCCAACACTGGGTATTCTACTGAGAGGAGCCGCTCTGTAGCCTGAGTCGAAGGATGAATTAGGAGAGAGAGGCAAGTGAGATTTGCTGCCACCGTTCGTAGCAATGCCAGATTTATCCACGTTAGCAGCGGTGCCACGAGCGTCCTTCAGCTTCGTGCCGCTGTTGGATCGAGTAAAGCCCGGCATCGGGATACCGGTGCCACTCCGAGTACCAGGCGTACCCGATATCTGGTGCTGGGAAGCTGCAGGAGGGGACATCGGATGGGGAGAAGCTGCAGGAGGGGATGTTGCAGAGGGAGAGTAAATGCGACTACCAGGAGCAGACGGAACATGAGGCCCTCGATTGCCATTGCTGAGGTGAACGTCTAAAACCGATGGAATACGCGATTCTTTATCGACAGGGAGACGGGAATCGGCGGGTGTATTTCTATACAAGTGCTGTTCACCTGATGATGAAGTATACGAAATATTAGATTTTGTACTGAGGCTGCTGTAACTCCGACCAGCAGACGCGTGAGACTGAATGCCCACAGCGCCTCCAAAGTTTCCTGGGTGAGCGATTTTAGAGCCATCATTCGCAGATTTTGCAATGTGGGGTGAATTATAAGACGGAATTCTGGAAGTGTCATTCGAGCCTCCAACTAACGTGGACGACGATTGTCTATTCGTGGGAATACGAGATGCCGATTGCTTGCCACGGCTGGCGCCGGATGAAACTGAGTATCCAGCGTTTGGTGGAGAAGTACAGTCGCCATATCGATGTGTACTTGTGTTACTCGGTATCTTGGAACCAATTACTGGAGCATAAGGGCTACTTGACACCGAACTGGCAAAGTGGTGCGCCGGCGAGTGAAGTTCACTGGAATGTGGAGATCTAGCAGTGTTGGCCGAGTCATATTCACTAGGAGGTCGGTTAGTATGATTAAGTCCTGTGGCTGCCGACACGGCACGAGTAGGAGGAGCTGGAGGAATGCCCAACGTGTTGCATGGCGCCGCCAAAGAACCTGGACGAGCAAGATATCCCGCGCGGTCACTCAGTACCCCGCTGTCAGCGAGACTGGCGAGGGCCAAGGACCCAGGGCGCGGCTGACAGGGCACCTGGCCTGAACGGTGCGGGGAGCCTATCACCGGCAATGTCGGAAGCTCTTCTGGAACTTCCCCAAGCTGCGAGGTGGTCCTACTACTGGACCAAGAACTACCGTCAATGTTTGTTGAAGCGGCGGTCGGGTCTTGAAGGGCTGAGCTAGATACAATGGCAGGAGATTTCAGGGGCAATTCATGGGGTGACATGGCAGGGTAGAGTGGCATTACAGAAGATGGAGAGGGAACCGTCTTGAACTGTGATGAGGGAGGATTAGCAGGCAAGTTCACGGTATAAGCTGACGAAGCTAGACCATGATGCACGTTAGGATTAACAATGTTTGGTTGCTGAGAGTGCGCAGGGGAGCCCTCATAACTAAGAGCAGGAGAAGCACGAGACAAGCTGCCGTGTCGGCTGCCTGAGTACTTCGGACTGACAGTCTCGGACGGCAGCGACGGAGTGGGCGAGATCAGCTCGCTGCTCTGGTCGCTCAGGTCTGCAGTAAATACAGTGAGAACTTCACTGAGATGGATAAATTACTGCTGTCCCGAATCGCGCAAAAGTAACTAGAGAAATTATTTAGCGTTACTAATGATGTAACTAATCAAGGCTATCACGAGAATTCGAAAATGAAATATAAAATCAAATAATATCGATATCATAATTATCATTAACTCATTCATCTCATCACAATTTTAACAAAAAGTATCTGTAACTCGCTCGGTGAGAACGCTCAATTTTAATTTTGAAGTGTCTTCTTTTCGTCACCCTAATTTGTAACTGAGATGTCTAAGCCACCTAAGGGTAAGAACTTATGCTAGACTCACCGCACTGAGAACTCGTCGGGTGAGAAGGTCTGCAGTAGCCGCTGTCTGTGCTGCTCTGATCTGCGGCATCCTCGGTGGCAGAGTTCTGAATACAGAAAATCTCTTATTTCACTTCGAGCAATAACGGCAAGAAGTAGATTTTTGTTTTGCACTGCTTAATTTAAATTTTGGAGGGAATTATCGATAAGAGATTATCTCATTGAAACTATAAATAATTAATTTTATGCCCGGTCTTTGTCAACTACGGCTATACCGGTAATATACACTAAGAATGCGGGTTTGATACTAGGTGCCAACAGCCGCAAACAGAGGAAGTCTTGAAATAATACCGATAAAACTGGGCCAAAGTTAGAAATTCTAAACCAAATTCCAACTAGCATTTGTGAATTGATGAACGACTTTATGTCTTTCATTCGCATTTTAAAGGATTTTATTCTTCAAAGCTATAAGTTATCATATATTATTCAGGAGACTACAATAGTTAATTCATGCCATTACATAGTGCGGTGAGAAAGCAACAACAATAGCACAAAATAACACCAGCAGCCCCGCGTCTTGCCTTGTAAGGAGCCTCAGCTACACGGTCTGCGAGCTCCAGGGCCTCGGCGAGCACGTCAGCCGTCGCGTCATCGTCGCTCATGTCATGACTCGGACTGGTCGTCACAGACGAGGCTTTAGATAGCGTGACGACCGAAGTCGAGGAGGTGGCGGTCACGGCCGATAAGCCAATTGACAAGGCAGCCTTTGAAGGAGACGAAGTAACGGGAGACGATAGCTCCGGAGTCGTGCTTGGAACCGAGGACGCAGTGACGCGATTATTCAGCGTTGACACGGGGGAACATGAGCCTCGGGCAGATGCAAGAGCCTGATTCGTATCCGCTGAAGTCTGCCATTGAAGAAAAAAGTTATATTACTCCAGTACTGATAAATAGCAAAGCTCATTCTAGGGGTAGGTTAAAAAAAGAAATTAAATGTCAATCAAGTATCACACAAATTAGAAACATTTGATGATATTTAGAAGTACAGTCCTTGGTGAGGAATTAAAGCCCTTGGCCTATATCCCTCCTATCACCCAAACTGAAAATGCTCGTTTTCAGCTCTCATGGTCAACCGAATGCACCATACAAAAAAAAACAGCGATTTTCAGCTCGACGAATACAGAAGAAAATCTAGTTGCAAATTAACAAAAGATGGCCGTGTTCGAATCAATATGAAACCATTCCACAATTATAACAATTATAACAGATCAAGTCTCTCACCTGTGATTGTATTGTAGTGCGACCCTCTTTGTGTTCTTCGTGCCCTGCCGCGGCCGGCACGAAGCCGTCTTTAGGGAAGGCAGAGGACGCGGCGGCGGTTGTCTCCATCACGCTGCTGGGGCTCTAGCAACCAAAACAAACATAAGAGTTTGCTGCCATCGTGCACTGGGTGCATAGACTGGGGCGTTTTGAAGCGAGTTAATTTGACGGTGTTTAGGAAGTTCTCGAGCATAGATCATAGTAAAGATATTTCACAAGTAATTCAATTCTATTGATGTTGACATCAATCACAAATTTCTGAGGGTGATACCAATCACTTATTACCTTTCATACGTAGTCACAAATAAAGTTCCGATTCGCACTAAATTTAATGTAAGTATCTTTAAAAAGTTAACTGTTATTGAGTCTTAAGTCAACTTAAGTTGAAAAACTGATAACTTATAATCGAAGTAATGTCGATGAAAGTACAATTTAGTAATTAATTACAATTTAATTACTAATTAGTACGATTTAATTTAGTACAAACTGTTGACAGTCGTTCTGTTGTTTCTCCCTAGCTCTTAATAACAAGTCATCAACTGAGGGACTCGGTATGAATAGAAATGAAATAGCAGAAGATGATTTATGTTGAATACGGAAGTGAGAGGCGAGGCATGAATCTGATTCTAGGCGTTCAGACAAGATCAATAGTTTGAACCTTCAAGTACAATTAAATAAATTCAGGCAATTCTTAACTAATATCCCAAACTAATGAATTTACCGTTTTATTAGCCGTCTTTACAACAGCATCGTTGATGTCCACAGAAGTCTGGAAAAAATTGTATTAGTATTAATGTACTTTCAATTTTAAAATCCACACAATCAAAGGCGAGCAGATTCTATCGTTTCTAAGACGTAACAATGCGATAGAAAACAGGGATCAAGGAGGAGTTTTCCGCCCAAGGGAGCAGGTTCCTAGCATGTACAACGGTTGTAAGCTTTGTTCAATTGATATACTTTCTTCTCCTATCCGCCTTCATTCTTCCTACCCGCAGTTTCTGTATCACAAACGGATTGTAAAAGATTTTAAAAGGGTGAAAATCCAGTAACAAACTTCTTCCAATTCATAATAAGTTTCGAAACCAAAAAGGAAGGGTCATTTTTTTCACTTCAAGATTAACCAAAACGGTAATTTAGTTAGTCTATAATTGACATCGATCTATTTAATGATTCTGAGCGATACTTTATCACAACACGAAGTTGTACACGTGAGACACGAGGTACCTTGTCAGCGACAGCAGCATGATACTGCGCCGTGACAGCTGAGCTCTCCTGCTGGCGTTGAGCAGACGGCGTGAGCACGCACGGCGCGCTCTTCCTCTTGTTGTCCTCCGCCAGGGCGCCAGGCTTTTTGGACGCCACGTCGGGGTCGTGGGAGGCTCGACGCCCCAGCACCACCTCCCCCTCAAGGGCCTTGCTGCCTGCAACCACCGACTTCGCATGCTTCGCAAGCGCGCGTAGCTCTGCAATCATCGTCCGAAGGTAAATGAAAATTTTCCGAAGTGAAACAAATTCTCGTAGCAAACAGAATACATACAACACATGAAGGAGAGTAAATCTCAGAGCAGAGAAAGTTAATACAATTGCATAACAGACCTAAAAAGAAGGTCATGCAACGGTTCCAAGTTCATTTATCACTGTTTAAAATTACGCTATGTTTGTCGCAGGACAAAAAAAAATGGATCTTAGCTGTTCTTCTAGTGCCCCCAACCGACTAAGACTACCGTATATTACCCATCCTTAACTTCTGCTACATTACTTTACTGAACAAACTTGCCCCAGTCTGGCGTTTGTTTGGACAGACCTTTAGGATAAGGCGTGGGGGCGCGTGATAACTTGGCCCCGGTCTTGAGTTCGTTTTCATCGAACGAGAACTTGATGAGGCTGCGAGCTCTGTGCTTCTCCTCCCACGTCGCCATGGGGAAAGGCTCTTCGTCCTTCTTCTTTTCAGATTCTGGAATAGAATTGTCTCATTAGGACATTGGTTAAATATCAATAGATTAAAAAGATTTATTAGCATGACATGAACTTGCGAAGAAAATAAAATTGGAAAATAACTCGAGATCCAAACGAGGAAGGGCATCATAATTCAACACTAGACTAACAGCCGCTTACCGAATTTCCCACATTATGTCTGACAGCAAACAGTACGTCAATTCCCCTTAAACATGATAATCAAAGGCATATTAGTTTCCCCACGACTCACCACAACACCAATAGGACTACCAACAAATGAACTGCCTCACCTGTCTCACGCTGGCTGGGATGCTGAGGTAACATGAAGCACGTCAGGACCTTCTGTCCCGTCGTAGGATCCGTCTCCGTCTGTAGCTGCACGCTCGGCTTGGCTTGGTTGTCTGATAACCACAGCGCACGCAACTGCAGACGAAACAAATCTGATATAGACACACTGAATCCTCTCACTTATAATACCAAAATTCATTTCAATTTAGCTAACCAGATCAGTACAAGCTAAGTTCAATTGGTGTTTGTGTGTATAGAACGGCGATCTTTCGAGTCTTGGAGGTTGACGAGACGATCCGAAAGGTGGATGAAGGAGCCCAGAGAGACAAAACTCAAAAGGGCGTCTATAATTTTAATTTGTACATGCTAAAAATCAAGTTTCGCCTGAAATAAATTTCTTAAGTTCAAAGATAATCTACCGGAAATAAGATTGACAGGAGCAAATAATCATAAATTCAACAGTAACTAAAATTATTTCATCCCTTTCAGTATGGGTGCAATCAAGAGAGTAAGCATCTTGCCTGATCTTTCCATTACTAGGAAAAAGAAACGATTCCTCAAAGAGATGCAACGTTGCGTCTCTATATAGGAGCGGTGCGAGTAGAAAATGTAAAACAATTCCTAATTTTTTAGGCTGCGTCATTGCTCAGTTTCATGACATATGTCTCAATTTCATCCATCACCTAAATTCTGTCGTATTCACTCCTTTAATGCACCATTATTATTATAATTGGACCTCACCTTGAGTTTAGAGAAAGACACAGGCAGGTTCCTGATGCTGTTGTCGCACACGTTCAGGACTCTGAGGGTGCTGAGGTGTCCAATTTCAGGAGGCAGCGCCTGCAGTTTGTTGGAGGCGAGTGTGAGTACGGCCAGACGACTGCAGGAGCCAAGCTCACTCGGCACTGACTCCAACATGTTGTCGTCTGCATGCAGAGTGTGCAGGCTACGGAGCAGGCCCACTGACGGTGGCAGTTCCTGTGCAGGGCGCAACAAATATGTTACAACCAAAAAAAAATCGACACAAGCTAACTGGACCACTAGAAAAAATTCTTACAATGAAAGTAAAATTTAATATCTATAGGTACCATTTCAACATTAAGTACTATCCTCAACTCAATTGTATTATAGTAACTTCCACGGTCTGCTGATGATTTTTTAGCTATCACAGAAAAAATTCAATGGTACATGAAGGTTAACGAAGTTTCATTGAGGCACAAACCTCGATATCATTTTTAGTGACGACGAGTTCGGTGAGGCGGCTGAGGCTGCCGATGTTGCTGGGCAGGCAAGACAAGGCATTGTCGTCCAGCCGCAGCACCTCGAGGCTGCTACACTCGCACAGAGTGTCCGGTATGGTCTGTGCACGGTATGAGCAATGAGAAACTTCTGATACATACATTATGCAGTCATCACTGAAGGAACGAACTCCACAGGAGCCATAGCATTTTCAACAGGCCATTCAAAAAATCTTAGGTAGTTGGAACGTGATTGATCAGAGGTGAATTTCGTTCAAAATGATTTAGCATTCATGTCTCCATCACCGCTTGATCAAGAATAAAAAATTCAAAACGTGCACAAATGTTAGGCAATTTCTTGTAATTCGCATCTTGATCTGACAATGAGAAGCCAATTTAATGTGTCTAAATCCGCAATTTTCATCTTAAACGCAGACAATCATCTTTGCAGACATTTGGTCATTTCTCTTGCAATGCTACTTGCTGCACAGACCTTGAGATGATTCTCTGAGAGGTGAAGATCTGTAAGTTTCTTGCAGTTTTGTATGTCATCAGGCAGGCTGTCGATTCTGTTGCTGGAGCCGTCGAGGTAGGTGAGCTCGCTCAGCTGGCCCAGGAAGGGCGCAATGCAGCGCACTTTGTTGCTGTCGAACCAAAGCTCCTGGAGACTCGCAAGCGAACCCACCACTTCCGGCTAACGAAAATGGAATTTATTGAAAAATAAATTAATTCTTCAGTTAAATTTTTCCAAATACATACATCTATCGTGTTTCTTCTTCAAACTTAAGCTGTGTGATGGATTGAAAGTACTCCAAGTTCAAGCAATAACTAACCAGCTGTGAGAACTCGTTGTTGCCAATGTCCAGAGTTCGTAGTTTGGTGAGCCTGGCAAGACTTTTAGGCAGTGTATTAAGTTGGTTCTCTCGCAGCTCCAGCACCTCCAAGCTCACCAGCCGACCAAAGTTCGCAGGTAAGAACTCCTGAATGATCACGATAGTAATCATCAATAAAAATTACGAAATTATACCAAGAAATTCTACGAAAGTCTTCTATGAATAAAATTAGCATAACTTACTAAGTATTAAGCACTTTAATGCTTATAGAAAGTAACAAAGGAATTAAAGAATGAATAGCACGAATCATATTAAATGTATCACCATAGGAAAACCGATTTAAAAAGACCACTATTCAATTATGTCAAGTCTAGGCGTTCTTCCACTATTGGTTAGTCAATTACCCCCCGAAAATAAAATTCCAAAATTGATTGTTGAACACTAAATCAGAAATAATAATTTCATACGAAAAAATATTTACTGTCCAAGAGTTTGACACTAAATCAAAAGATTGCTTACATGAAGCGCTCCTTACGAGGAAAGTATCGTTAAGGTAGAGTTCCTTGAGAGCGATTATAAATAATAATTGATAAATGATAAATAATAATTATAACAATTGATGATAAATGATAAATAATAATTACCAATAACAATTGATGATAAATGATAAATAATAATTATCAAAATTGTCCTTCCGAGGAAAGTATCATTAAGGTAGACTTCCTCGAGGGCGATGATAAATAATAATTGACAAATAATTGATAAATAATAATTACAACAATTGATGATAATGAGAAATAATAATTACAACAATTGATGATAATGATAAATAATAATTATGACAATTGTCCTTACGAGGAAAGTATCGTTAAGGTAGAGTTCCTTGAGAGCGATGAGTTGCGTGAAACCCTCAGGCAGCTTGCACAGCGGGTTCACTGAGACGTTCACACGAGCCAGCTCCCGACAGCTCTTGATGCTCTCAGGGATGTTGCTCAAATCTGACGACGTATTACTGTATTAAAGCTCTGCATACTGTAACATTAGCCTAGTAACCAGAGTTACAGTAGAGTACGTGCTAAATAGCGGAGTAAGCCTCCAGCTTTCCCAAATCAGAAGTGTTGTAAAAAATATAATTCAGTACTCCCTGCAGTGAGTGACAGAGAGCGCATTTTCTCGTCGACGAAAACTTGAGGTCACGAACGGACGGACAGACGGACGGACAGACAGACGGACATGGCGAGCACAATAGTGCATTTTTTCCATAAATGAGAAAATGCGCTAAAATGAGTCCGCCAACGAAGCGTCAAGCCTTCTTAGTAAACAAATTTACCTATAATAAGTAGCGTTTCACTATACAAAGATTGGAATAAACAATTACTCAGGCGCCATCTCACTGTTTTTGCTTATGTCCAAAGAGGCGAGGACGGGCAGATTGGCCACAGCAGCAGGCACGCTCGACAGCTCGTTGTCACTCACGCTCAGCTCGCGCAGACCGTGGCACAGGAACAGCTCCCGTGGCAGCTCCGATAACTGCAACACACGATATGGTAATACCCGTGTATGGAAATAACGAGAGATTTTAAATGCTCTAATTCAGTATTTTACAAGAATATAATCAATAAATACTACTAATACAAGTACTTTTGAAAATGCCTAGTTATTGAAAGTTATAAACTAGCATGAAATTGTCCCAATAGCATGAAAGAGGATGAGCATACCTGGTTGCTGTCAAGGTAGAGCGTTTCGAGGGTTCGCTCACAAGCAAACACGTCTGACGGCACCTGCACGAACACCAGCGTTTGGTTAACTCTACACTCGATTTACTTGTCTTTTTTCATATAGTTAACGTCTAAGTGCGTACAGAAGCACCCTAAGTGAAATAATTTGACATTAATCTAGAATAAAATTCTCACCGTAGAATAAATCAGTCGACAATGGCATCAATTTCGCATTAGAAAAGTGACAACAATTTAACTAGGCCATCGTCGGAAAAGGAAAGCGTGATAAATTCAAAATATAAAAGCACTCATGTGGAGTATTTTGGTCAAGGAACTACGTCTGCTGGCAAAGCAATGCCATTAAACTGACCTCCGTGAGTGAAAAGTGTCTGAAGTCGAGCGTGGTGATATCTTCGAAGTCATCCCGTGGCATCTTGCCGCCGCATCCACCCAGACACGCCAGCAGGCCTGTCATGCGCCTCTTCTTCTTGGTCTTCTTCACTTTAGCAGGCATGGTTGCTGGGTTGCAGTACTAACCGAGACTTTCAGGGCCTTCTAAATATACGCCGAGTGTAGCTGCGAATTACGAGTGTTTTAAAACTTATATTGACATTGTATAAACATTTTATATAAGTTGGATTATCATTTTTTTGGCGATATATTGCAGTATTCCACGCGTGGAGACAAGGGGCTTGAGTACTTCACAGGATGAGCCAGCACGGCAGAAGCGAGATCAGAAGTCGTCTTGTATGATGAGAACGAAGCCGCAATGAAAATAGCGGGAAGCTCGAGGCTACAATGACTGCAGAGGCATTCCTGCACAAAAAATAATTACGTAAATAGTCACGCTTCAACAGCAAAAGTTACATGTTTAATTGATGAATGAATACGATTGGAGCGTCGCTAACGTTTTCTAATTCTTACATTTTCTATAAAACGTAAAATCCGAAGACCATTGATAAGAAAGAGAAAATAAACAGCAGCTTTATTAGTGCCGAGAAAAATGTACGGAGAGCAATCACAATGTCACATCAGATACACAATCACAAGAAATTGTCTTTGAATGCTATTACTACGGTGGGTTAAGAAAGCAGATGAAATGAAGAATTACTAAGATAAGTAACCTAAGTGAAGACGCTGGAAGAAAGGAAAAGGCCGTCCTACCCGTAATTCAGATATAGACATAGGTAACTTATCCTAACACGACGAAAGAAGCACGGCAAAGGTCAGTCACGAACACCAGCAGTGAGCAATGATTAAAAACGTCATGTGAAATCAAATCATTATTACCATAGTTTGTCATGTACGTAAACGTGAGAAAAGAAAAAGTATGAGAAGAAAGACCGGGATTGAGGTGCAGGGCAGCGACCTTCGCCTGGGTCTCCATTACAGCGGCGCGAGATAGAAGAAACGTGTTAAAGAATGATCGCTAGACCAGACGCGGCAGTGACGACAGCATCACGCTATACGGCTATAGTGTAGAGTTTACGGACTGATGGCAGTCGCAGTCGCTGGTTACTGATTCAGTCGGGTTGTCAACACGGTGATGCACCCACTTTTTTCGCGAGCCAGTCGCTGGTGACTGATCCTTTCGAGTTTCCTACGCGAATAAATAATCGCGATAGTACACCGAACTTTGTTTTTTATTTGTGCGAGACAAACTGATGCATTTTGTGAAAATTTCGACCACACTTGCTCGCTGTGTGTACCTTATTAAGCTGGAATTTAAAGTCTTAGCTTCGGCAACAGGGAAGCAAGTTAACTAACTTTGCAAGAGTTGTATGATATGTCGAGCCAGAAATTGGTATAATAGGTGCCAGTGAAGACATTGAAGAATCTTAGAAGTATAAAATTCTATACATACCATTCACAACGGAAGAATTGAGTACATAAAAAACGAGCCAGTCTCGTCACTCCTTTCCAAGAAAATACATCAACTCTTTAGCGAGAAAATAAATAAATTTCGTGATAAAATCAAAGTTTGACACGCACATAAGTACACATAAATATTTATTGATCATGTTTCTAAAACAATAAACAGATCGCTAACAAATGCACACAGCAAAAAAAAACCCTGATTATGTCTAAAAGACAAATCATTGCATCTACGATATTTGTCAAAAAGTTAAAATAATTCCAGACAATGGAGGAGTATTGGAAAGTGAAGACGAAGCCCCTCAATATTTGCCAAGAGATATTTGCGATACCACAACTGGATGATTAAGTTAGCTGAAGTAATGAAACATTGCATGACACAGTGGCATAAATATAATGTTTTCAAAAATATTCCATATGAATTAGTATATATACCGTACGCTTCAATTCAATTTAAACCTACTAGTTTTAGAAAAATGGTATAAATAAAACGTATTTATATAATAAATATCATTAGTACGGCATTACGTGCATGATGCAAAACTGTGATGCATACCGAATATAGCTCAAAATTAACGCGAATAATATGATCCCTGCCTTGTTCAAAGATCAGAGCTTCATACTCGCATGACTGATTGCCGAGAGGGCGTCTGGATGCACCGCAACATCAGGCACATCCGATGAAACAGGTAACTAGGAGAGCGTTTCCTCTATGCACTGAACTGCCGCATGCACTCGAGATGCCAGTAAACCCTAGAACAACTGGTACACCTAAAACAACTGGTATATACACACCTAAAAGGCTAAAACAACTGGCACATGTAAAACAACTGGCACATCTAAAACAACTGGTACACCTAAACAACTGGTAGGTACACCTAAAACAACTGGTACACCTAAAACAACTGGTACACCTAAACAACTGGTAGGTACACCTAAAACAACTGGTACACCTAAAACAGTGCGCCGCACACCGCGGCTAAGATGCTGTAGTTTGGTGATGAGTGATAGTTGCTCGATAATTGCTTTATAAAGGAAGTCGATCTGGTCTATGCCAGATGAACAATAAGGAAAGTAAATAAATTTTATCTTTATTTTAGCAGCCAATAGGCGGCAACAGAGATATATACACTGCTCAAAGTTTTCCAATGAAATGTTCACACTCAACAAAAGATTTTCGAGTGCAAAGAATAATTCCACAGCCAATTGTACAAATTGCGCCCGTATCAAACAAACTAGAATTCTTGAAAAACTTAATTTGTGATATGACAATGCAATGTGTGACACCAAGATTTAAATTATTAAAAGCTCGAAAATGACAAACGTGGTAAAATGTGAAAAATGAAAGAGCTCATTTAAAGCCAAATAATATTGAGAGATAGAATTAATAGTTATAATATACGTGAGCTTGTTAATGAATGCTAAAATACATGCTTATTGTTCACATTCAAATAATTTAAGCACAGTGTTTCAATTAAATTGTCAAATAATATTGACAGCCCTGGCGTTTTGAATTGACTGTTGAGGACAGCTTCTAAAACGTTATAGGGCTTCCAACAATAGCAGGTATTCATAGAAGAGTTCGGGGGCGCTTCTTGAAAAGAAAAGACGTACGGACAGAAACGCCGGCGCGAGTGAAGTCGCAAGCAACAAAACACGCCAGCGAGCAGCGACGCGGCGCAAAAACTGCGCAGGAGGAAGACGGGCGAGACCGGCAGAAGATGAGAAAATACGTTCATTTTCACGGGCACGCAGTCAGAGGACACGCATGAATCCCAGTAGAGGAATAAGAAGAAAGGCAGACGAAACTAACTGTACGATTTTGAACGAATTGTATCATTAAGTGAGGGTATTACAAAAAAAACTGATTACAATTCTCAGTAAGTAGACCAGACACGGCCAAGCACAAGCATCACAGGTAATGCTTGTATCAGGAATCACACAGAAGGAAGAAAGCGCCGAAAAAAGAAACTATTAACAAAATATAATAGCGGATTGATAGAAAACATGAAGATGACGCACTCGCAAACAAAGTAACATTAAACGAACCGGAACGACTCTGCTACCAACTCCTACTATTTTCACAGTTCATAACGAACAACTTGAAACGAAAGTCGAAAACTGCATATTGAATGTTCTAAGATTGGACGTACAATTTAGTGCTCAAGAATCAAATCACGAGTATTCGTTTAAACGCAACAATGAAGAAAGACGTTTGAATAGCGTCACTCATTGAGAAATAGATACACGTGATGAGACATCTAAACCCAGACGAGTAAGGATCTATATGTACAGAGGGCGGCGCAGCAGCAGGATGTGATCTAACAACACGCAAGCATCAATATTCGAACACGTGTTGTATAGCATGAGACGTGACACACGAGGCTGCTACACTGACTCCCTCTATGTTCGAGTGGAGCGGTCGTCACGAGGCGTGTAGTGTGCATCAAGAATTCTACGCATATCGACCTGACACGGAGTAGCGTACGCTCTTGGTTGTCAGGTAAGCAGCTCGGTGTATAAATCCCGAGTATAGACGATACACAACAATGTTTCATATAGGCTCTCCTTATTGCAGACGAGTAGCCGAAATTTTTTGACACTCACAAGCGTCTAGACCTCTTCAACGTTCGCGCGTTCTTATTATCTAATCTGATGATAAAGAATCAACGCAGGTATGGAAACAGGTGAAATTAGATCGGCGAAACTGAAGAGTACAAAGCAACATCACCGTCTGGAACACAGAAAACTCTTCCGGAGCTAAAGGTTTAATTCTTCTCCATTAGTACGCCTGCGTGTTAAATTCAATGATAAGTCATTCGATTTGGGAGCTGTGTTCTTCCAGGTATGTAAATTAGGCAAACTTTTCCAATCCACTTAATAGATTATATATTACAGTTATTAATGAATGTGGTCGAGGAACATATATTATCAAAATGTTACAAAATAAACCAGATCACCAGTCTTATGTTGTTTATCCTATTAAAATGAACACATGCCCTGAAAACGACCGACGCGAGGCATCAAAGCGCGCATATATGAGGCTGGCTGCTTCCATATAGCTTCTGCTTCTTCAGGTCAACTGGTTGCAGGCAAGGCACGAATCTAACTTTGCGCTTTGGCAATAAAATCAAGTCCATTCATGTCGGTTCAATAAATTCTAGTATATCCCACACGCTGTTTAATCACTAATGTTCCCGGGAACTGAGTTTCATTAATAGTAACATGGCAACTTTGAACTGTACTTTGATGTAAATGAAGAAGCTGGAAGAAAATAGCTGGAAGATCTTTTCCGATCAGGATTAGTATATAACAATTGTCACAAAATGAATTTCCAAATCAAATTTGACTAGTACAATCAAACCATGACAGATAACACAAATTACTAGTGGTTAACAAACAAAACGATCCATCAACTACCACATAAAAATCCTCAATGGATGATGGAAATTTCAACAAACAATGAGGCAAGCAAAATAATTTTACTTGGTGCGTAGGCCATCTTTCAAATCGATGATCAAATAGCTAAGTTTCAATAATAATCATTCAGATGCATTGATTATAGAAACTACTTCCTTTCATGATAAAATTTTACACAAAATTATCCATGATGTGTAGACGAGAAAAAATATACAGTAAATTGATGTATGTAGAACAAATTAATGCATTCTATGAATTCCCGTTAGCGATATCTGAACACGAAATTTAGCATAGTTGAAAATAGTGAACGTTACCTCGGCTAAAGAAAATGCACTCTGAGTGAATGCTGATGTATATGCTCAGCCGGACTCAGCAGTAGCAAGATTGCAGAACGACTCTAGAACATTTCTCGAGACTGAATAAAATCTACATAATCCAACTACTAAAATGAAGGTTTTCGCCAGAAGAACCATTACTATCGAACAGGAAATACTGAAATGTACAAAACACGGACCAGATTTGACCCTTTTAGTTAGTTTCTCTGATCATTCAAACGTTCTTAAATTTTTATACGAAAACTTGATATAAGAGCATGCACTTGAACAAATTATATGGGAGACTGGGCTAGTCACGATCAAAAATGATCCTCGGTCTGAACCCGCACCAGCTTCGGCTTTCCGGTTCTCGGTGCCAAAAAAGGTGGTGACCTCAATTGATGCAAGAAAAAATATCTTTTATGAATCGCGTTCCTTCTTTCGTGAAATTTTAGTCAAGAGAAATAATGGTTGGCTCAAGCGGATACCCTGGCATATTCTAGTTTACTTAATAAAGCAAACTAAAATATAACGAAAATTGTACAAGTAATTATTGATGCCAAAAAATTTATTCATCACATTCCTGTAACAGACAGTTATTTTTAGTTACATCTTACATCATTGACCAAATTTACTAGTATGATAATTACCAATACATGAATAGAGAGACAATTAAGTGGATACCCTAGCCTATTCTAGGTTGTAAAATGAAATTTAAATAGAATTGAGATCAGAAATTATCATGTTCTCATGCACTCCAACTGCAGTTCTAACTTCTAACTACTTGGTTAATGTTGCTAAACAATTCTTGCAATATTATCGTGCTGCATAAATGCTGCATTATTGCATAATATACTTGCTTCTGTTTCTGCCCATACCAATCAGTATTATAAACTGCTATTCTTATCAACCACCGTTGATGATAGCAATGTTTATAAGCATGCCATCATTATAAGTGTGAATAATGATAAGAGAGCTGGGACATATTTTTGGTGAGTGCATGGGCTATGGCACAAGTGCGAATGGGTTTAATGAGGAGGAATGAGAGAGATGAGAATGGGAGTTTTATGTGTAATGTGGGTGTGAAGAAAACTGATTAGTAAATTACTTTGTAATGTGTGTAATTAACAAAACGCATTTTTTCAATCAACGCCGAGTGTTTTTCATCAGGTAGCACCACTATCGTTGCCTCTACGATCGAGAATCATCTGAGCCGTCTAAACGTCACCAAACTGTAACCATACCGATGCGGTACATCGCTGATTTCAGTGCATACAATGTTTACGCATGAAGACATCACCTAAAACTCGAACATGATATCAACAGGATTCGGCGCCGCGAGAATTTTCCGGCAAGCTCCAAAGTGTCAACCCAACCATTTTTATCAGCAATCTCAGAAATGCAGCCCTCAACTCACTTCACTTTCGCAATATGAATTATTTTCTATGAAGCATAACGCGAGGCTAATCACACTCAGTGCAAAAATAGAACGCATCACGATCGATTAACAAAACAATAAATTTGTCTGATCACGATCCACGAACGATTTCTGCAAGAAGGTTGCGATGGAGGCATGCATTAGGTTTCGAGTTCGCATCTGGGTGTGAAGAATTTCGCCCAGACTTCTCTGACGCCATGAGCGAAGTTCGTTGAAAAGACAACAACCAAGAGCGTAGCGAAACTTAAGTAATTCTAATGTGAATTATTACGTTATAGGATAACCAAATGATCGAAAAAGCTATCAAGGGTGCGGAGCATTTTATTTTAATCTATAAACAAGAGACTGATCCATGCTGAATATGCACACTCAATCTTTACCCTGAATCTCACAAGTCATTTACAACTCGCCAGTAAATATTGAGATAAGATGAGATTCTCAACAGAGTAGAAACGTACATTTAGATGCCGATGTAAGATCACGCCCTAGCACGACCAAGACCAATGCCTCTACCTTAAAAGTCCACTCGAATTTTGCTCTGACACGTGAAAGTCCAAAGGAAGAGCATACCTCCCACCAAGAGCCTTCGTTCACCGGTGTTGAATGACCCGTGAGAGTGTCACATACTGTACCGTACATAAGGTAACAGGTGACTAGAGTTGCACTGTATCATCCAGCGAAAATCCTAACACGTGCATCTCATGGGATATAAGAAAATTATGAGAAAACTAAAACTAAAACAATGGAAGACATCAATCATATGGGGAATATAACGTAAACGACAAAATTTCCCAAATACATTTCAATAAATTACTCAGACACAAATGCCATGAGCATGACAGCAGCTTAAGGACAGCTTCACCGCCAAGACGGCGATGTTTAATGCTTCTCGAATCTCGAGTGTCAGCAACTTAAAGGTCCCGGGCCGTACTATCTAAACTCGCTTAAGTACACGTAACGGAAAAAGTACGCGTAACGGTCGATTTCCTGTCTGTAATTGGTAGGTTTATTTTGATAAGCCGTACGTGCTTGGCTAACGGAGTTACAAACTAGTTACTATTTATTATAGTGCGGTCCCCGGTCTCGGTGCCGAATGATTCGTAGCTTGACAGCATGCACATGAAACCATGCAACACCAAAATGCACGCGAAAACCCTCCAACCTTTGACGATCCTTGGCAGATCCCACTGAAATTATCGCTCCATGATGCGCGTTAATAGTCAGCTAACGCCGGTAACTATTATACATTTTGGAGCGTGTGTTTGTCTCTGAACTACTGCACTGCAAATCTAAATATTTTTGTAATTTAGTTCGTGTGTTTGAAGCAGTTGCAGGAAATATATAGGGGCTGTTCAGGCACGTATCCACATTACCCATGTCTTGTCAGGACTTACAGGGCCTAAAATTATTACTTATTTATTTTCCGAAAAGGAATCTTGCGGCATCGTTAAACGAGGATTGATGGATAAGCTTAAATTCGTTTCATGTTTCAATTTCTTCTAAAGGTGTTGCCGCGTTCGTCAGGTGCGGCAGCTCGTAGCAGGTCACGCCCTGTAGACGGACAGCTGCTCGTATGAGGCACCCACGTGCGCTCGCGTCTTGGCTGCTCTTCTCGCCTACATCTTACCTTATTAGCAGCACGGCACGCGCCAGGTCGATAACGAGTTTTTTGTAGGTAGGTGTTTGATTTAAATTAGTATTTATAATACTCCAGACGTGGATTTAATCAATCCTTAATAAACTAAGAATAACAAAAACACGAGCTATATGCGTATAAAATCTATGACGTATCGAGGGAGACATACCACGAACGATTTTAATACTGTGAGAACAAATTGGTGCGTGTTGATAGCGCATTTCAAGAGAAGTTCACCAAAACTGGTTAAAAAATTAACAATTTTCAACTACAAACCTTCCTTACTATAATTAATGATTTAGAACGATAACAATGCCAAAAGCAATGAAGGAGCTATGCATCAAATCAAATAAGCAATTTAATTACCGAACCAAGGTTACAGAAATGTATAGCCAGCGTCAACTTGAGAATACCGTATATACAAGTGACTAAAAGCCACGAGTGAGAAGAAGAGCCTAAATGACGGAAATTCATATATATTCAAAATTCATATCAATTATTAGTAGCAAGCTGATTTAAGTATATTAATAATCACCATTTATGCTCTGCCGTTTAAAGCCATCGGCACGTCGAGTAACACGATTAGAACTAATGTTCTAATCATGTTTACCACTAATACATACCTCATGACAATTATCCGCATTAATTAGACACGCTTATCTAATGATCGAAACATCTACACAAAGTTTTACACAAAATTGTACTTTCAGAGAACAAAACGGAAAGAATCCCGGCAGCCAAAAAATACATGCCATCACCTTCCTAGGACAACTTACGTCGAGGATGAACAACTATTATTCCTACGCGCGATTGAAATAGAAGTGTTCTATTAATTTTTCACACTTGTTAGTTTCTTGCGATCACAGACGCAGTGATAACTCGAGCAAGAAGCAAGAGAAACGTGGAACTCGCTGTGAGGCAGCGCGATAGTTAGTCACACATAACAGCTCACAGATACGGCGATATTACTGATAAGATAAGAGCTTTTACGAGTTCCTAGCTGGTAAGATGATTAATTGGTGTTGTAATTAGTCTAGCATCAATGCCGCAATTAAAGGAAGAACTTATATGTAGCACATTAATTACATAGTTAATCAGAAAGGACGTAAGAACAGCGAGAGGAATGAAATTTTGCCAGATATCTTGCAGGAAAATTCAGTTGCAATACAATATTTTTTCATGCACGCGACCGATCTAAAATAGATGCATACACATTCAGGTGAGATTTTCAACAGATGAACGCATCTTTTTAAGAATTTAATCAAACCTGTATCCTGGTGTAAAATTGGCATATTGACAATGTAATTTTAGACAAAAAGGGCACTTTATAATGGGAGTTCAATATCAAATTTTGATAACAAACAAAGTTGAAAGAAAAAGTCTGAATCCAATATGTAACCTAAGACAGTCTTAGCAAAACTTTAGAAATATTGACGAAACTAAATGTAAGATGGCTTCCACACTAAATAACGATAGCCAGTTTTTTGAAGCCCCTACAGTTTCGAGGATGTGCAGCAACTTCACTCGAGACCTGCCGAAGTTTAGCATTAACAAGAGCTGTTAGGTATGTATAAAAAATAAATAGGTATGCTGTAGCAAAGCGACGCATTAGACGCAGTCGATGACACGGGCCTGTGATTGGTCCTCAGTCAATAGCTGCTCTAACTTTTAAGCAGTTCCCGAGCGGCGAGATGAGGCGGTCTTATTCGAAACCCCACAATGAGCTCCAGTAAACAATATCAGTGCAAGAAGAAGGTCCTAATTTTTAATTCGCCACCTACTATTATTCTGGTCAATTTGTGAGACTGTGTTGTTTTTTACCGTCACTAGTACAACAATAGAACAAAATTTGGTGACGTATTCACTCGGCCTAACGTAGCGCAACAAGGAACGCATTCCAACTTCCCAGAACGAGTGATTGAAGCGACCCAAAATGCACGCTCGTGCTGCAGTGACGACTGTCTCGGTTTCCTGACGGAGGGTAAACTCTTCGCATTGTAAACCGAGTTGACGGATCTTAGTTCGGAGTTATAAATAGTTTGGTTTCCACATTTATTTTCCAAAGCTGAGTCCGTAATTGATGGTGCGAAGGGTGCCTTCACCGACAAATTCAAAAGCAATTCAATCAACACTTTAAGTCTGAAAATTATCGAGAAAATGAAAAATCGCAAACTTAGTACAATTAATACAGGATAATTATTGTCGCAGGAATGTTTATAATGACAACCAAAACTGACTAAGGTTTGACAAACTAAGAACCATGACAAGTAAATGTGTAACAGTTAAGCCGAAGTCTGGATACAAAGTGGGAGGCGAGAGCTGCTCTCGGAACGACGACGCATGTCATTCAGAGGTGGAAGCCCCCATATCCAGCTCACGAGGAATTTCGCCGCGCTGCAACGCGACAACGACTAACAAGTCGGTTGCATAATGTACGACTAAAGTTTCAGGTTCAATAATTTATAGATTAATTTAAAACATAAATCCTAACGTATGTTGATAATTAAAACATTAAACATGCAGCACTTAAATAATTACACGGAGGCATGATGATCAAATTTACATGGAAATCAGAGGAAACTCATTACATGGAAACTCAGAGCAACGCCGCATAAACTATCGAGTATTTAACCCTTTGTGTAAAAACGCGACTTTTCAGTCCCAGGACCTGAACGTACGAATAGCATCGACGACGGTAAATGTATCCGTACACAAAGGGGTAAACAGTAAACACCATGCCCTTCTCCTCTTCCTTCACTTCTCCTCCTCAGCCAAAACATATCATTAGTACACACTGCAATGGCTCAAGTATATCTAACTCGTTTTTTTCCGGTATAAAATTTTGAGATATACATATAATGAACGCAACGACTAGTGTAACACGCCATCCAAGCGAGAGACCAGCAATGACAAATGGGCGAAATTTTGTAGGATAATTATTTTGATGCGCCACGCAAAGCCAGTTTCCATATCTGTGACACTAAATTATACTTGAATGAAAATTCAAACGTCACGCTTTAGTTAGCAGTCCCAAACCAAAACAAACACTGGACTATCATGATCCTTTTCCAAACGAAAATATTTTTCCCCATCACTATTAACTCCGTTTTGCTTGCTTATGGAGAAATGCGTAGTACTCATTACATTCACGGTATGAACCACTGGTAAATCAAGGGCTATCATCTGCATTGCACCGCGCAAATGAATGCAGCATGTCTGGACGGCTGTCCTTGCAATGGCGCCAGACTCCCTCCCGCCACTCCTGATTGCTGGAACGCCATGAGCAACAATTATTCACCGATCAGATTCATGATTCAGGTAGGAATGACATTAGAGATAAATGAACGGAATCACCATTTACATTGGCGAAAATTTATACGATCAGTTTGGATTCAAGTAGGAATGACAGAGATAAATGAACGGAATCCCTTCACATTGGCGAAAATGTATGAGATCAGTTTGATTCAATTACTACGTGATCAACCGAAAAATTTTTATTTGGGTGACACAGTTTGGAATCCATCTGAGGTCGATGAAGATTATTCCAACTGCTTCGGAAACAACCCATACACGTGACAACTTGTTCCTTAACGAACAGACTTGAGAGCAATCAAATGTTAAACATTAATTTAGCCCCGTGGTCAAAATTCAGCTATAACGAAACAATTAGATTCGTTCCTTTAACTCCCGGGAGATTAATTCAACTGTCGCGTCCAGCACATTAATCTTCCATTTCAGGCCCAAGTATGCAGTATGCATATCTGAGCATGCAGTGTAGCTGTACACTGCATACTCAAATAACTCAATGCCAAAAATGATTTTCAATGTTCAATTTTATGTACATTATATAAGACATTTATTTTAATTGTGAGAAGATGAGAAAGCATTGAAAGGTCTTAAAGGAAATTGAAATTCCCTACCGTAAATACGGCCTATTTACGTGAATCCCGACGGCCGAGGATATTAAATTTGGGAGAATCTGAACTCCGAGGCTTGCGTTCATACGAGCCTTGGCCAAACCTTTCACTATTATAATTACTTTTCCTCTGTAATTCAACAAAAAAATAAGGCACATACGTACGTATTACAATAAGTGCCAGCACTTCAGACTAACTCCATCGAACCTCTAAGGGCCATAAGACTTTGGGGATCATTCGAACACAAGTTAGGATCCAAAGTACACTCGGAATGCGTTCCGAGTTTCTTGCATTTTTATTCATTCGAAATTGTGAGGGGCATCAGGAATAAGTTTTATTTTTTCAATATTACAGTCGAATTTTTGCCTATGAGAGTTCATTCCATTTCAGTGGTAAACTATATTTATAAAAAATTGTAACATTAATATAGCAAATAGCAATTCTCTTTCTGAATCGTGTAAGCTACTTCAATACCACTAAAGCCAAAACGTAATGCCTGTAACATAAACTATAACTTAAGCCATCAAAGCACACAGTATTAGGTGGACACACCATAAAAAACGTATAAAGTAGAAACACTATAGAAAAAAAAACACAATAATGGCAACCAGGAGAGCAGCGATGGGAGTGAAAGTTGCGACCGCTGGGCTTGACAGTTAGTAACGGCACGTGGCCTGGGCAGAATACCGCTTTATAATGCTTGGAGAAAGGCTTGGGATCCATTCATAATGTGCCTCTTCATCTAGCCGTCGAGAGCGACTTACTTTGAATAATTAAGTCATGAGATCGAGTTTGTTGAGTTAATAACACATAGGTCCAATTATGTATGATGTTGCTCGAAACGAAAATCTTTTTCTGAGTTAAAATGCTCTCGGGAATGACTGAGAAAATATAAAAAGCTGACACAAACGCAAAGAGCTCATAAGAGTTACGCGAGTACGGCACTCGAGCATGCATGTAGCTGATGCAGCCTACGCGTTGACAGAGCACCGGTGTGTCGGTAGCCTAACTAAACAATAAAGAAAATAGACACACGTTAAAAGAGCTCATAAGAGTTACACGAGTACGGCACTCGAGCATGCAGGTAGCTGATGCAGCAGCCGCCGCGTTGACAGAGCGCCGAGTGTGTCGGTAGCCTAACTAAACAATAAAGAAAATAGACACACGTTAAAAGAGCTCATAAGAGTTATGCGAGTCAGGCACTCGAGCATGCATGTAGCTGATGCAGCCACACGTTAAAAGAGCTCATAAGAGTTACGCGAGTAAGACACTCGAGCATGCATGTAGCTGATGCAGCCGCCGCGTTGACAGAGCGCCGGTGTGTCGGTAGCCTAACTACGCAAGCAGGCCGCCACTGCAGGAAATTGCCTGCTTGACCACCGAGTGCTGACATCTTCATGGCCTCTTGAGGACCCTTACCGGGGCAAGCGAAGGGCGTCTCACAACTCGAGTTATTAATAAACAAGTATAAATAAACTAGAGAGGTATCAGCTCTCTGACGGAAACGAATGCCCAGCAGGGCAGCAAACGCGTTCCCAGGAGATATACCTACCCGCGTTTTAGACCAAAATTAAGATACGTAGAACCCCGAATATATTAGGAGAATGAGTTATTAACCACAGTAACTTCCATTCTTGCTTCAATTTTGACTGTTAAGAGAATATTTTTATATTAAACTTCTGATTAAAAAGAGAGTTGTCATCTCTAGTACCGTAATGGACATATGACATTGCATACATGGTACGATATGCTGAGATATAAATCACTTGCGTCCATGTGAACAAAACATACATGAAGCAACTAACCTTATACTTAGAAATGTAACGAATTAATTTATTAAATTTCGTGGCTAAATGCTATGAACTAATGAGTGTCAATATTGAGATGGGTTAAAATAATGAAAATTAATTACAACTATAAACAGCAAACCGAAAAGTTGGGTAACTCATGTCCAGGCTTTCACAAATGACCATTTCAAAATTAATTCTACATGCGAAATTCCAAATTAATTCTACATTCAGCAAAAATAAGATTGAGTGAAATCTTAGTATCGTAAGGCAATACTTCTTGGCACAAGAGGTAAATACAAGACTGGCAGGAAGAAAGAAGAATGTCGCCTCCAGTCAGGCAGCAGCAGCCTTGTCAGTGCGTCGACTTCCTCACCCGGTTTCCTCAGCTCGCCAACAACAGAGCACCTGCTCCTGATTCCGTTCAGGAGGACACATCCGATAAACACAATTAATATTACTCCAGCACTTTATCCTTAATACAACAGGCCATGGGGTATTACTTTAGATTAAGTGCATCCAAAAAAGGGTGTTTTTTAATTATTTCTTTTCTGGGGTGTAGATTGAGGATCTGAAATCCGTTTTTGGCGGTCGGCATCGGAAATTTTTAATGGAACCTGTTCCTAACTGGACCTAACCTGCGAGGTTTTCGTTGATCGGCTAGGTTTTTTCTATGTTTGGAGTACTTCCGGCGGCCGGAAATCAGCGAAAACCTCGCAGGTTAGGTCCAGTTAGGAACAGGTTCCATTAAAAATTTCCGATGCCGACCGCCAAAAACGGATTTCAGATTCTTAATCTACACCGCAAAAACATATAATTAAAAAAAAGAACACCCTTTTTTGGATGCACTTAATCTAAAGTATTACCGACCATGGGCTTATTTCTTCAGCGCCGACACTACCATACTATATTAATGAACATGCACATGCATTTCACTCTCGGTCGTGGCGTGTGACTCTCAGAGACTAAGTCAGAGTGCACTTCGATTCCAGATGGATCACGACAACATGTCATGTTACTCATATTTCGGTGCACAGTCATTTCTATTCAATAGTGTGCCGTTGTCTCAATACTAAAGGTTCGGCTTTTCCTGCTGTTCTGCGTTCGCGCACAGCACTGTCAACCTCAATAATACGTACATAAAGCACTTGGATACTTCGCAGCGCCATCCACCAACATGCATCTCTATGAGACTATATCCAGTGCACAACTACTGAGAGAAACCGTTTTCTAGGAACGATTGCTCAAGATGTACCACTAATAGTTTATTTTAAAATTCCGATGTCGCAACCTTTTTAGCGCATTTTTTCATTTAGGGAAAAAAGGCGCTATTGTGTTCGTCATATCCATCCGTCTGTCTGTCCGTGACTTAACGGACGGACGAGAAAATACGCTCTCTAGTCACTCACTGCAGTGAATACTGAGTAATATTTTTTTTAACTTACGCTTTCCTAATCGAGTCGCCGGCCTCATTAACTCGGTTGTCTTAACTTTCACTTTAATCGTGAAACATAAAAAATGACGGTAAGATTACTGACGTCCGACACTGTGTTGGGCCCGCATCCCTTTGGTCCTTCAGTAAAATTTATAGGCATCAGTTACTTGAAAGAACATGTATAAATCGAAGTCGGCTGTTGATCTTTACTGAACAGCTTCAACAAGAAAAATGTCAACAACCAAAATAATTCCACGGCGCCATAGACTACGTACTATAAATACCTATTCAACTTCGAATAACACAGCAGAAGTAAGGTTTCCAAATCTACAGAAAACACTAGGACATTAACAATGAATGCTTCAAGCTTTGCTTGCAAGGGACCTTCACAAACAAATCAATGAAATCATATCATTTCTCTGTAGTGAGTAGTCAGCCCGACAGATAATACGATGAAGGGTAATACCGGTAGATTTCAATTCCAGATGACATCCAAGCTCGATAAATATTCTATCACCCAACACTTCTTCAGGAATAGGACTATGGGCCTATTTCTTCAGTGCCGACACTTCTATTCTAGACACTTCTATTCTAAAGTTCTACGCCTCGCCTCCAAGTCGAGTGCTGTAAATTTTGACAGAATATTTACCAAATTGTCAACTGTTTGCTTCCTTACAACTTTATTACTTTACAATCTTTTCGAAAGAAATTAAGTTACGTGTATTTTACAACTTATTCTCCTTAAGAAATTACAGGGTGGTTATTTTACTCGTCTGAATCCAAGAAATTTATTTCATCTTATAATAACATAATATATTTACAGTGACCTCGGCGCTCAAGTGTACTTAGTGTAGGCCTGATGTGGCCTGTCGCCGATGCTTTTCCTTTTCGTGCCTTGTTCACAGAAGATCTAAAATCATGTCATTTGACCGGTTCTTTTCATGACTGAGTCACTGACAAATGACGATAGTTTGAAATAGCTACTAGACTTCCACCGGGTTCGATATAGTGCTAGGCAGTAGGCATTTCAAATCTGAACATATATTTTTCCATAGCTTTATCTAGTCTGTTCTTGAACGCGTTCATACTTCGAGGGCCAACGATGTCATCGGGGAGGCTGTTAAACATGTCGGTGATTCGATGCGAAAAGAAATGTTGTCGCGTGGTGAAGTTGCAGCGCAGTTTTATTTGTTTATAGCCGTGGCCCCATAAATTTTATGTTTTATCCAGAACATTAGTGATTAGCCAGTAGCCACTACTTGGTTATTCTGTTGATTGCCGTAACATGGAAATGAACAAGCATGAAGCACCCTACGTAGAATTAAATTCAAGAGCACAACAATTACCTATTCTACTGTACTGCCAAAATCTCTTCACTTCATTAACATATCTCCAATTATCATCATCTTGAGTCTTGAGTCTCGTGTAAACACGTATTTGACATCTAAAAGTAGGCTCCCATGATCTGTAACAACCATGCATATTAACCTAGTGCATAAATCTGCATGACAATCATGATGCAGTAATATGCGTAAACAAAGAGCATACCTTTGAATGTTGATCGCGCGGCTGGTCAACACAGCAGCTCCGAAGGATTATGGATGCTCCAGACTCTCGCCAAACTAGTGCGAACCTTTAGCATCTAATTTACAAATTACTTCCTTTTAAGGATACGGATAAAAATATTTAAGCCATGAAATCATTTTATGTTCCATTCAAGAAAGGGTCAAGCGATAAAAAATTGTCCTGTCAAAATTTAAGAGCGTCTCGTATATGGTTCAGCACGACCGATGACCGCGCACCTTCCACCTCACTGGCTTTTAGGCAACTGAAGTGAAAAAGCGCCTGCCGCCTTGCGCAGTTGCGCTGATACTCCGCTAGTAGCTGCAGTTGCAGCACGCATTAAACTGTTCGAGTAGCTGCGGCACCGTAATTGCTGGAACCTGAGGTGAGCCTTTAACCATGTTTCTGTTCATAATACTCATGGTGTAGTATTTTCACACAGGCATTTATATTCGGATATTCTCTTCTTCTCAGATAATTTCAGAAGGTCTGCTTAATATTTATAAATGTAGCACTTGCTAGAAAAAATGAACTGAAACCTTTCATACGAACGAATTTCGTCTCAATTCGTTATCAAAAATGATAACCATTCACGAAACCGGTCTCAACACGCATAAAAAATAAATACCTCAGCAGAGAGATCAGAAAAGTTACAAAGACTTAGATCATGTTAGATGTTTATTGCATGAATCATCAGACGTTGACGCGGTAACTTCGAATGATTTCAGGCTCTGGTGGTCACCAATCACCAATGCCAGCGCACACGTTTAGACGCTTAAAATAATATTTTCTTCTTATGTTTAACATTATCATCTGTTGATTTTTTCGATGGCAGTAAATGATTACTTCACCCAGCACGTACAGGATGCATTGCACAAGTAACCCAGGCAGCGTATTGCAGCCATGACAGACAGACTGTTCGTTCGCAAGTTAGGTGTTGAGATGCGACCTTCACCTCTTGTAGTGCAAGCTTTCCCGTGAATGTGACTGTGGTTCTTACCTCGCCTTTACATAAATTGTTGTCTGTGGCCGTCTATGAGGTCAGTGAAAAATCATTTCATTTTTTATATATTTGGCCAGGAGCTTTGCTTATACTGGTGGCAGGAGCTGTGCTCACTCTGGTGGCAGGAGCTGTGCTTACTCTTTTGGACTCTGGTGGCAGGGGCTGTTCTTACTCTGGTGGCAGGAGCTCTACTCAAATAATAATTGAATAATAATAATCGTAATAGTTAAAATTTCTATAGCTTGCCATTATTAGAGTAAGGTTCTTTGTTATGTGCTTACCACACACGACCCGGGCGTCCATCTCGAAATACAGGGTGAACCAGAATTAACTAACCCTTTTAATTTGTTAATAAATAAAAAACTAAGATCGTTATGAAGTTGAAACTTGTTTTATTTAAAAGAAGAACATTTTTATGGTAATATTGTATCCTAGTTAAAATATTGTATCCTATTTAAATATTTTATTATTGTATTAGTTAAAATATTTATTATGTATTAATAATATGTATAGTTAAAATATTGTATGTAATATTGTATCCTAGTTAGTTATTGTATCCTAAAAACTAGGATTCAATATTACCATAAAAATGTTGTTCTTTTAAATAAAACAAGTTTCAACTTCATAACGTTCTTAGTTTTTTATTTATTAACAAATTAAAAGGGTCAGTTAATTCTGGTTCACCCTGTATATGACTGGTTTCTGGACCGAAACTAGCCTGGAACTATGTTCATTTTGTCATGACTATTTTATTCTATTTCTATGTTTGAAATTATAACTATAATTTACAAGCATTATGGCTAGACTCAGTTACGTATCGATAGAGAAAACCTCATGCCTGCATATAAGATTTACTGCTGAATAGTAATTAGTCTTCGTCGTAAGCACATCGTGTGTGTGGTGTTTCCTCTTGCTGCTCATGGCCGGCATACTGAAGGTTAATCAAGCAAAATTTTATCAGTTAGACTATCTGGATATTCAAGGAGGAAATGGATATTCTCTGGAGTGTCTGGATATTCACCCGAGTATCTTGAATATTCACGATCAGACGGATAGTTATCATGAACTTGGCTACGTTTAAGGGGGAGGTATACCCTAAAATTTTCAGATTTGGCATTTTTGGGTTTTAATCTCATCTTAAAGCTGAAATTCTGCTCTTTCCAATGGTACCACTGCCATCTCTGCACGTAAATATTTACGTTCATGACGTCTCTTTAAAGGGAAGCGGGTGGGCGAGTTTTTAACTAATTAGATATAAAGTAATTAGCTGCTGAAATCTTTGAATATAGTTTCTACTTGAGTTGTGCTGCAGTTACATGTTTAGTCTCATCTTAAAGCTGACATTCTGAGCTTTTCAACGATACTATTGCGATAGCTGTGAATGAATTTTAACGCACACAGCTGGGCTCTAAATGGGGGCGGGGGTGGATTTCCTTCAGAAAATAGATAGGACTTAATTCACTCGCTAAGACTAAAAATATTGGTGTATCTGGCATCAAGCTGCAGTCACCCTCTTCGCTTTGTGCGGAGTGGTGTTCTGCAAGTCGCTCCTAGCATCCCTGAGTGGAATTAGGCTACAGAAGCCTGTATTTTGGTAGCTATGCTACATTTAGTGACTATTTCAAGGCGCGCGGAACTTTGTCGCGCCGTCCTGAAAAGTTCAACTTTTTGTCACGGAAAACCTATCTCCTCCTAGAGTTTTGGAGCTACAGCGATGAGACATATACCATTCTATTCGTAAAGAACATACCTATGCAGTAACACAGCCCTTTTTTTAGATTTGTTCATAGTTTGGATTCAAAATGGGGGGGAAGGGGGGGGGAAATGAGAAAAAATGAAAAAAATGGGAAAATGTTTGTAAAAAAAAAACTAAAGCAAAAATAAAAAATCGGGCCGTGTTACTGCATTGGTATGGTCTTTACGAATAGAATGGTATATGTCTCATCGCTGTAGCTTCAAAACCCTAGGAGGAGATAGATTTCTACAGTTATCCCTTTTTTGTCCGTTTTCTATGAATTTCACGTTTTCTATCAATTTTTTCAAAAAAATCACACGAACAAAAATGTCTTAGAATTCTGTTTTACATAAGTGTACCAAGTTTCAGAGTGATCCGTCCATAAACAAAAAAGTTTTTCTGGTGCGTATACCTCCCCCTTAAGTGGCCATCGACGTTCTAACTCCGTCATTTCGTTCTACAATCTGAACGTATTGGATATTCCAGTAGAACTCATAAGGCGACCTCGTGATATCTCGAGATGCACATATTTTTGACCCACTATTCTTGTTACGGATTATCGAAAACTATTCCTGATTATCACCGAACTTTTTTTGAGTTATTATTATTAGCCCAATGTAAAGAAAAAGTGATTTATATTATACTGAATACATATATAACATGTTTTATTCATTGCAAGAATATTATTTTCCATGAAGAGGTTAACATTCCCACAGACAAATAATTCATGATGATTCATGCTTGTGTTTTTCATAAAAAGATCATCCTCCTCTAAATCACTTATGAAGAAGGCTCTCGTGCCAGCTTGGACTATGCACGTCGTGCGACATCATCGCCTGGCCTCAGTCGCCAGAAAGTCTTCGTGGAACGCCGGTAGCATTGCGAGCCTAACTAACAGTCGTTCAGTTCTCTGTTCAATATTAGTGATTCTTCATAGAAAGAGGTTCCTCTGCTTGTGAAAAGTGGCTACAGATCTCACGTATTTCCGTATCTATTCTTGTGTGTAAAGAGGGACAGATGAATCACGATGATGAAACAGGTTTGAAGTAGTAGTGTTCCACAACGTTAAATCTACTTCAATATAAATTGAAGAACTACAATGAGGATCGTTTTTGATCAAAATATTCCTATAATTTAGTTTGAACTTGTTTTCCTTTGTTATCTCGCTTTAATTTATGCAACGCTAGATTGTTTGCATATAACGCCTCCAAAAAAGCATTGTGTATTGCAAAAGAACGTCTTTTATTTTGAATTACAAGTTCCATGTTTCACGTGGAAGTTTTCACAATGAGTGGAAAACACTTTGATCCATACTCTAAGGATCATTTGGAGCTATTGGGAAGCTCCGAATAATCTATCATTATTGTTAAGGTTAATGACTCTCGAGTAGAATACGTTAGCCGTTACCAACCAGATTTGTAAGGACGGATTGTAAAACACATGGCTACGGAATCTATACCCGACATAGTGCGATGTGTATTGAGCAGTGTAGACTAGGAGCTCGAGGTAGACTGCTGGACCTACAAATTGATTGTGTCTGTTCCTTAGATCGATGCTGGGAGCTTATATTGATCAAGGACCGCGTCCACGCCAATTTATTAACCCGCGCACTGCGGTTATGGGGAGGAGGGAAAAGCTCACCATGCGTGTATACAGGGGGGCTCGCAGCCCATGCAGCGAGCACCAAGAACTGCAAACATTCATCTTAGACCAGAATGTCATCTTCTACTCCACTAATTTGTTAACAACTTCTACTCTTCTGTTCGAAAATACAAACGAATTCTATGAGTCCTGCAGCGCTAGGTTATGTACCCATAACTTCGGAAGTGAAATACCACCTGAATGTATTGTAGTTAATTAGACTATGAGATAACTTTAGTCATCAGCTAAATAACAACTACTTCATTACTGCACTCGAATACACATTTGTTTATGTATACTTCACTTACTGCTTACTCTGGTGGCGCACACTAAGCTCATTGGCTTCATTTTATCATATGACACAATCAAGTTTATAAACGCCGCCGTTTCCAGCAGGCCTAGAACCTTTTCCACGCAACTTTTTACGTGTACTTCTTGCAGTTTGATTCAATTATATGAATTTTAACTCTTTTCCTAAATATTTCTTTATTGCTCATTCATTCCGGCATTCACTTGATTTGATTCATTTGGAGTCAAATAGACTGTGCCGTGACAAATTCCATTCCAAGCCCTCCATTCTGCAGTTTGGTATTCTATAGCAACATTATAATATGGCATTTGAAGGCGTGGAAAATAATGGGATTCATTCTTGCTTATGATGCAAAAGAACTGTACTTTGAATTTGTTACTTTTCGGCTAGATTACCACAACTGCCTATTAGCGAGCTGTCCTTCGTGCTTGTGCACTCGGCCACTCAATCGATGTTATTGAAGTGTAACGTTTAATTACATGCGTTCTTTTATTACCTAACTAATCCTTCAGTGCATCTAAGCAACCTCATGTTGCAGGGTATGCCGCCTACATGAGCTCGTCTGGACTCTGGACATGGAGTGCTGTGATGAGCGAGCTGTCTTTTGACGTCAGGATCCTTTACGATGTAACGTAGCCCACCCAATCGCAGGAGGAGTTCAGTTTGAGCAGGGACTGCTACAAAATATTTTGTCGGTCATGATAAGTTTTGTTGTAGGCACCGACCACGGGACTATTACTTCACTTGTCGTGTATCGCGCTTATTCCTGTCATATATTATACTCTTTCACTAATGACTTGTATGTTTTTCGGTACAAAAATCGAATGAGTCGCTCCAATTTTTCGTTGCAGTTCCTCATTTGGAGTGCGATGTCCTTCAATATACTTCATTTTTACGTCTATCAAAAAACACAATTGCAATTATACATTGATTTTGATCTATGATAGAACTTCAGATTTTCAGATTTATAAAGTAAATATGATATATGATTTCCACTTTGTTTGCATTGTATTTTCATTATTCTTGGCTTGAGCGTAATCATTCAATTTACTGTGGACCAGCTATGCCCAAATATTTCTAAGTTACGCGGAGATTTTCTGGTTTACCATGCATGATAAATCTCTTATGAATTATGCGCTGTTACCGTATGACCTTAAATTACCAAGAAATTCAACGGCCAAATCATCATTTTGCTCATTAAAAAATGGCTTCCTCCGTCACGCGTTCAAATTTTCTTTCGAATGGCTCATTGGCTTCATTTTATCGTAAAATGACATAGTCAAGTTATAAACGCCGCCTTTTACAGCAGGCATAGAACCACATTCAAGTAGATCCTGCCACAGTTTCGATTAGTGATGATATCCTCAACGGACCAGTCACTTAATTTGGCCTAGAGTGACCAGCCCGCTGAGGTTAGGGGTCTATAACCACCCCATCACAGGTCGCTGCGGCTGAGACCCTATAGAGTTCTCGAAAACACTGCCTGAATTAGCGACAAAACTTCTGGGTAACCTAAAATTGTAATCACTTCGGTCTGTAACACTTCGGTCTTCGCAGTAATAGATGATTCGGTCACGACGTCACTGCAATTTTACTCCAGGTATTTGCGTAGTTCAAAGACTAGAAGTCGTAGTGCAAAGACTCAATATTACAATCAATACGCCAAGAGAAATCAAATTTTTTCCCTTAGTCTATAACTGTGACGATTCTATTGAGGCTGATAAATATTATGATAGAAAGTACACCCGCATCAGACTGGAAGATACTAACGTATAAAGATGCTACAACTTGCAGAAGGGCGTAAAGGTCCATTAGCAAGAGCGTTGCAAGAGTGTCCCAATCGGATGTCATGTAAATTATGAGAAAATAAGAAATACACAACAAAATTAAGCCCTGGATATATGCTCTGGCAGCATCGCGTTATCTTCCGATTGCGACGTTCTCTCCTTCATAAATTTGTACTCCTGGGCCAATACTTTCAAAAAAAGTTAAGAGATCGTAACTTCATCAGCCAATCATTGACGGCTTTCAAGCAAAATCCACCAATCTTATACAAGAAAATAGAGCGTAAGTACTTACGTTCACTTAGCGAGTTTTGAAAGTATGGCCCCTTCTCCGCTCTATAATGTTGTAGAAAGAGACAAGAAACCGATTCGGATGCGAGGGTTCAAAGCGTCAATAGCGTATTTTTCATTGTGTCTAAAACATTGACAGGACAAGAACACATTTGGGAATGAACATAGTCATTCGTGCTGATTTTTGTGCGGAGGTGAAAAAACAAGATTCATCGCCGGACCGAAGGTTCAGACTACAAGGAATCCACTACAAAAATTTAAAACAATTATTTTTGCCCTGCACCGCAAATGTCAACAACCAAAGTACCCACTATATTATTAGTTATGTAAAAGAAAAAAAGAATATGCAAGCATGGCTGAAGATTTTGAAGGGAACTTTACATAGAATGCAACATGAGCCTAGATATTTGAAGTATTATACAGCAATCAATAACTTGGAATTTGTGGGGTATTAACAATTTTACCGATTTTATTGTGATGCTCATTTACGGAGCTATGGGCTTAATTATAAAAAATCATAATTCATTTTCTTTCTTCGAAATTTGGGTTATTGAAAGTTGTATAATGAATTATTTTTCATCCATTTATTATGAATTAAATTGCAATTAATTTCGTTGTTATTATAAAGCAAAATTGTTGACCGAGGCGGCCTCAATAATTTTCAGGGAACTGATTTGTTCTGCAAGCAGCTATTGTATGAACAAGGTTATAATGAATAGGAAAAGTTTTTCCCTTAAGGTTTATAGAATTTTAATTATCGATGTTGACCGTACATTATGGATTTTATCGCTCGATCGTCAATTGCTTTAATTCTGTCAGGTTTGGTTACCGAAGTGGCTTACAAGGCGCGCGTGTAAATAAGTTCTCGTATGAACATAGGTTACGGCAAAAATCGTACAGAGAGAGGGTTGTAATGAAACATTAGTACATTTAATATTAACTTGGGAAATTCAAGTGCACATCCTACGTTAAAAAAAAACTCTGGTACATGAAAAAGAAAGTTCGAAAACAATCAAAATTGAAAACATATCAGTTAACACCATTAAAATCTTCTACTTCTATCAGGAAACGTTGAACCGTAGAACGCTCCCTAGGAATGGTACGGCTCCCGCAACGACCGTCCCTCACGCGCATGATTGCAGCTGTATTCCAAGTAGCAGTACCGCAGCTGTAGCCGCGTGTCCCCGCGGTTGCTCCATAGCTGTCATGACCGTACGGAAGATAATTGTTGCTCGGTGCTTGAAAACTTGAATCTTTTGATGGCCGGCGTTACAATCGTTGGGCATCTCGTGGACCCTCTCGCGTTGTCTCACGACTGAGTCGCAGCCGTAGTGTTGATGTCGACCATACTATAATAATATGTCAAAGTCGTGGCCGTCCATTGTACATGTTTGACGTTCTCACAGGAATCGTAGCTGCCTCGGAGAGGCTAGGTTTCTCGCGACAGCCAAAGTTCGAAAACGGCGAAACCGCCGGTCTCACGGCCGCGGCCGTCGCAAAGTCTGAAGACAGTAGACCGTACTCGCGTGACGGTCAACTCAGCAGAAAAACCTCTTGTCGTCAATTTTCGATTGCTTATATAGGATGTCACGCACACATAAGCCTATCACGGGACGCTGCGACAGTTTCGAGTTCCACAAGGACCAGCACTTTCGATACCATCGCTATTCCAAACTATAAACAAACCCTCGATCTCACGGTTTTCTTCCCTAACTTTGCGGGGGTCGCCTGCCGAAGACCACCACTGCCCTGGATGTAATGGACCATCATGATTCCTGCCTTGCGGAACGTAGCCTTCAACACTTCAAGCCGTCCGTATCTAGGCCGTGGGTCGAACCAGCCCTCGGTCGAACGAAAAGATCCAACTCCTGTTAAGACGCCCATCCAGAGACCTTGTGGCCGCGGCCCCAGCATTTTCGAGAAGATGGCTTGCGTGAGGCCGTTAACAACAGGGTAAGCTGACATGGTGATTATGAAGGCTACGAGGACTTGCGAAATTGAAGATTGAGGGACATGAGTACACCATTCTTGATTGGTCGGGCATCCGAGAGTACATCCTTCGGAATCAACTGAATCCTCGCGTAGCAAACTGGAATAGAAACTCCCATACGGGGGGAATGTGGGTAAAGTGAAATCGGCCATCATGAGTGAGGTATTAGAAAAAATTTCAGGGGGGCCAGTGTCAGAGCAGTTGGACATTTGAATTGGTGTGTTTCCCATGGGTATGTATAGGCAAGTTCCAATAACTTCAGGGATAAGTCCAAGAAATATAAGAAGTTTGCGTTCATCATAGATCTTAGCAAGCCTCGTCGTTCCAATGAATCCTCCGACGCAGACGAGACCAGCTCCGGCGAGGGCGATGCCCACAGCTACCATGGCGTAATCATCAGTCACTGCGTACATGTCAGTGACGAAAGGCTCGGCCAGCGCATCAAGGAGAACGTAGATGAACAACACGAAGAAAAAGGCAAATAGAATGCCTCCAATACCAAGATAATCGGGTTTTGGCAGCTGCAGCGGTTTTTCATTACCATCTTTCTTACTTACGAGAGCTTGCTCTTTCACAGCGATGGGATGTTCCTGCAAGGAACGAAGATGAAATTTTAGAACAAAAATCTAAACTATTTACTCTAGAAAGTGGGCGTTGCATGACCATGAAGAGGGCTGTTAGCCTACAAGTTCTTTGGGGGACTTGAGTGTCAGTTTCATCAATATTGACGGCGCTTGATCATTGCCATGACGGCCACTTGTGAAGGAGAAGAAAATGTCTGTTTGAAATAATGATGCGTACTCTAAAATACTGGATCATAATAATCAGATCAACAATGCATGTGCTGTATTATACTGACTATTGTATGGCGAAAAGTAGAAAGACCTGCTACAGAATTGAATGCACAAAAGAAAAATTTTTACTTTTAATTATAAAGCGAAAAAATTTTTTTAACACAACTCAACCATGTCTACTGAGACATTCATTGTCGTCGATGTCGTCGTATTTTCGTGTCTTTAGAAAATCGATTTTGATTATTTTTAAATTTATATTTTGGGATCGCACGATTCCTACTTGATGAATACATGTGACAGCAATGACGACAAGTTTATTAGACACGTTCTGTAGTGATCCTTGTTTGTTCAAGAAGATGCACCGCTCTTGCACCATTCAATTTTATCGACTCCCACTCGATCGAATTAAGACTTCACTCATGATTTAATGATCACACCTACTAATTAAACAAATTGTTCTCGACGGCCACAGTAGAGTAAATGAAATTCATGTATTACACCAGCTACTATATAAGTAGATGATTATAGATCGAACGACTCGATTCGTGCACCACGCCGTAGATCATGTACGTATATTTTTCACGCTCAAAATAACCATATAGCCACTCTTGCATTCAAATCCATTTTCTCTTTGACCCTGTGCATTGCGAGAGTATCTGAACGATTATCATAATTGTGCTAATCGTTAATAATTAATTAATCATAATTGATAATTGCAATGTGTAATTTCATTGCAATTTAATTTCTATGCAATTTAATTTAGCTAAATAGTTATTCCTTTTAGCTCTGTTGATGTTGTCACCAGATTGAGTTAAATGTGAGTTAAATATCATATTGAGTTAAATATTGACTTAAATATCATACTAATGATATTAATTGTATTGTCACTGCTTATAGCAAGTTCAGAACTTGATAATGATTATTAAACTTCAAATGTTATTGTTGAGGAATTGAATTTAACAGGGAAACGTAATTTAGACCATGATTTGACTAGGTTGCCTGATGATGTAAATTGAGCGTTGAGCAACGTTGGATACCTCGTTAATTGAATTAGGCGTTGGAAGGTGAACAGCGTAGAGTTTTCATTTTTGAAAATGTGAATAAAATAACTTCATGTCATATTTATAATTGAAATTCTAGCCAATCTGTGTTGATTCATTGTGTATTAAAATTCTAATTCTAACCTATTTTGATTCTATTTCATATATTATTGCTTATGGGGGATAGGATAAATTGATTTTGAGAGTATTGATTTTGCTTCAGTTAATCCCAATAATATTGAAGTGTCATATTTATTAGCATTGTTCAAATGTGTGATATTTAATTAGATAAATTCAATTGGAGAACTTTAGAAAATGTTAACTGGAAATTCTGAATTATCAGTCAAACAATAATGATATTAGCGTGATTTTGAATAATGATATAATCCGATATGTCAAGTACCTTGGGTTAATTCAGCCATCTAAAATGTGAGTTTAGCTTAGGAGTTTAGAAATAACATTATAATTCTGTGTTGAATCTCGGATTTCTTTTATTAAGAGGACACCTATTCATAAGATTTAGTAAGATGATTCCTCTTGAAAAAATACTTTGCCGACGCTTAAATAGGCCTTTGATTAATTTAGTTACCTTGTTCTCAGGTCTCGCTTGGATATCATACCTGAAGAAATATTACATCCGCCTGTTCTCTCCACGTTGCAATGTCTGGCAGAATCTAAACCTAATAAGGAAGAAAAATTGGACGCTCTTTATATCCACCATATCACCTTAATTTCTCCGGTTTTACCTCGACCACGTTATTGGCTCATATTATTCCCACATTACCGGTTACTCAAATTCTTCACTCTCTCTGCGTCTGATACGTCTGTTGGCGTGTTTTTGTGGTGAGATGAGAGTGGGGGTTTTGGGTAGCCGCACCTGATCGTGATGGGAACAACTGTCGCCCAGGTGCAACATAGCCCGTCGTGTAACTGGTGAGAATGTGTAGGGTGCAGGGTTATATGAAGTGTTTAGTTTAATGGGTTGTTGGTAGGTGTTATTTGTAGATGGCTGGAGGTTTAGGGCCTAATGCCGTTATTTTGGTGCATTGAAATTGCTGGTGTTGCTTGTTTACTGCGTCTGATGGGAAAGTTAGTTGGTTTAGACCAGTGGTTCCCAAAGTGGGCGATATCGCCCCCCTATGGGCGGTGGAAAGATTTTGGGGGGCGGTAAGGTAGAAGAGGGCGTTTGGGGGGCGATAGGGGGGCGGTAGTCCGAAGTCAAAGTCAGAAGTTCGAACGTTTGTTTGACGATTTGTACACAACACGTGCAGCACATCATGACTCCCAGCGATGGTTTTTTCACCCAGATCTGTTTTTTAACCTCTCCTGGTTTACGTCTCGGACAAATTAACGGCCGGACTCGCGGCCGATCTCACGGCCAATTTCCAATTCAATGTTCAAGTAATATCTCTCAAACTAATGAACTTAACTTGTTGAAACTTGGTACACGTATTCATTAGGACCTAGCGGTAATGTTAAGCTGGTGAATTTTTTATTAATTTTGCCTTCATTTGTTTTTTCCATGGTTATATGGCAATACGGGCCGAAATTCACAGTACCGGGTAATCAAGAAATTTTTTCCAAACTATTGAGCAGATTCGAACGAAATTTTGAATTTACAGTCCTAACTACCGAACGTTAATGTTTAGCTCGTAAAAATACATTCGATTGTGCCTTTGTTCGCCAGCTTTTTTCCATATCACCTTCATTCGTGATTTAAACAGCAATACGTGCTTAAATTCGCAGTAATCAAGAAATTCCTTCCAAAACTACTGAATGAATTTGAACGAAACTTAGTATTTAAATACCTAACCTCAGCAACGGTGATGTTTAGCTTGCTACAATTTTTTCGTTTTGCCTTCGTTTGCGAGTTATACGGCTATATGTATACGGATATACGTAAACGGCTCTTGGTTAAACCGGCCGGTAGAAACGCCGGTCGTTCCTCCTATATCTGTATAACTCGCGAACGAAAACAAAATAGAAAAATTGTCGCGAGCTAAACATCACCGTTGAGAGGTTAGGTTTTTATATACAAAGTTTCGTTGAAATCTGTTCTGTAGTTTAGAAGAAATATCTTGATCGCCGCGAATTTAAGCGACAAATTATCCGGCGATACGGGCTGAATATAAGGATGTGTGAAATCAAGAATGACTGTGAAATAAAAAAAAAACTCGCAATCGAAGGTAAAATCGAAAATTTTTAGAAGCCAAAAAAAATCAACGCTTAGTAGTTAGAAATGTATATTCAAAATTTCGTTCAAATCTGTTCAGTAATTTGGAAGAAATTCTTTGATCACTGCGAATTTCGGCCTTTATCGCAATATAACTCACGAATGAAGGTAAAATTTAAAATTTTTTACGAGCTAAAAATCAACGTTAGGTTCTGATGAATATATGTTCCAAGTTTCCTTGAGCTGCGTTCATTAGTTTGGGAGATAATACCGTATAATTGAATTTGGAGATTGGTCGTGCGACTGGCCACGAATCTGGCCGTGAATTTGCCCGAGACGTCCTAGGTTTCTAGTGCTGAAACAGTTAAAACAGCTTAAAAACATATTGGTTCACTAAATGGGGTTCTATTTGTGAAATACACATTTGTGTTTAACATTTATCTATTAAAATTGTAGCATACTAAATTTCAAGAAAGAGGTGTATGTTTTTATATGTGTCTGTGGGGGGCGCTAGAAGTTCACTAGGGAGCCAAAGGGGGGCGCCAGCCTGAAAAAGTTTGGGAACCACTGGTTTAGACTTTAGAAGATCGGGTGTGTAAGTGGCTATTGTGTTCCAGGTTTTCCGCGCTTGTTCGTGTAGGACGATGTTGATTGTGAGTATGTTACATCGTTCGTGGATTGTTCTTGAAGAGACAAAGTCGCTCCAGTGGGTGTTTGTGTTGAATCAGAGTGCTTTGTTCTGTATCCTTTGACGTTGAGAGATTGCTGTTCGCGACAGAGTGTGCAGTGGTATGGGCGGATAGGTAAGTGAGAATCGTACAAATGCCATATAAAATCTGTATTTTAGGTTGGGGGGAGGTTGGCGAATCTGTAAAGTTTCTGAAGGTTTCTTCTGGCTATCTGTTGTCTTGCTGTGACTTGCGTTCTGTATCCGCGAGTGGTTATTTGGAGCCCTAGAACCATTCCTTTGATTGTGTAGGGGAAGTGTTTGTATTCACTGAACATTTCGGTTGTGTTTTTCCTGCTGATAGGGATTATCTTGAATTTGGAAGTGTTTGTTTCAATCTTCTATTTCTGCTCGAACGTGTTTATCTGTGTGGTTGCGTGTTCTGTTGGTCGAGCTAAGAAACGTTGTGTGTGCCTGCCAGCTGTAATCTGGGTGATGTCGTCGGCCCAGCGTTGCCAGATGGTATATTTCTATACCAAATTTCACAAATCTGGTATTTTCAGCAGGTGTCTAGTATGAATATTTTAGATCTCGTATATTTCCCTAAATCTGGTATTTTTTGGCTTACTGCATTAAGTTTCACCTCGGAAGTTTGAACTTCCTCCAGCGTAGGCGTGGATTATATAGATTACCTTCAGAGCGGCGCGACTAGAGCTTTCCCGCCATTTTTGGACCCGCAAGTTTACCGCTTGATGAAATAACCCCAATCTAATTGTTAACATTTAACAAAAGTGTTTAGTACAATATAAGCACGAGAGTGATGATCCTTGATTCACTTTGATTGATTACTGATCAGTGATGATATGGCCTAGGACGAGTGAGGTTTTCGAACCGATCTCTGCGACGCAAGCTCCACCATTTTTGTTTGGTGATTTTGAATTCTAGTGTGCCACTCATTGGAGTGCCTCTTGAATTCTGATGTGCCATTCAAAATTTCACTGATCTTGATTACCATCATCCATTCATTGAACTGGCTGCCTACTGCATCACTTGTCTACTTTGACCTATCTCCAATGCATTCGTGGAGCGAATGTTTTCACAAGTCACCTATGTTAAAAAAAAAACAACGAAATAAAATTTCAACTAAAGTACTGGAGTCCGTTTTTCGGACCAAAAGTTATCTGCTCAGCAGCAACAAGTAAGTGATCAAACCCGAAATGTTAGATAAATGCAATATGCAAGCATGTACGAAAATAAGCAAAAGGAAGGTGGCCTGTTTCTGTGGCTTGCTCATGTTGAGCGAAAAGGGAGAAGTGCGACACAGTGATGAAAAAAGGAAAAAGTGACAATGTAATCAAACAAAAGAAAAGTGTCTAAATGTTCCAAACAGAGGGAAAAAATATAACGTGTTAAATTTGGCTAATTATCGTCAAGCTAGATAAATGAAAAGTACATAAGATAATTTTTTTCTTTTTATAACCGTTTCTGACGAATAATTTCATTAAATTTGGAGGTAATAGTCTGTTTCTGAACCATAGAATTTCTGGTATTTTCAGCTAGGCAATCTGGTATTCTCGCCGAGAAAAAACCTGGCAGCACTGTGACAGTGTCGTCACTCGTCGGCGAATGCAATGTAGTCGGTGTTTGGTAGAGGTGGGGGTATGTCGTGGGTGTAGTAGCTTATAGAGTGTCGGTGAGAGACAGGCTACTTAAGGAACTGCGGTGTTTAGTGGGAATGAGGGCCCTAGATATATGCCAATTCTAATTGAGGCTGTTATATCTGTAATAATAGAAGTGTCGGCGTTGAAGAAATAGGCCCATGGCCTGTTAATGTCGATCAGTGTCCGTGTAAATGAAGGGTGTAAGTTTAGTTGGGCAATTTTATATGCAAGGCCAGTATGCCAAACTCTGTCTAATGCTTTTGTAACATCACGGAGGACTATGTTTTTTTTTTTTGAGCTCGGTTGATGGAGAGTGTTTCACAGAGTGTAGCTAATGCAGTGTGAGTTCCTCTATGTTTTCTGAATCCGTGCTGTCTGGGGTTGAGTAAATTGTTTGTATCGAGATGGTTGTAGAATCTATTGTTGAGTATTTTGTCCAGTAGCTTTCCTTGTATGTCCAGGAGGAAGATGGGTCTATAGTTTTTTACTTAGTGTTGGGATGTTGAGTTTCGGGATGAAAATCATTATGGCACGCTTCAGTGAATCAGGAAAGTATCCAGCGGAGATTGACTGATTGAATATGTAGAGTAAAAATTGCAGCATGTTCCGAGGGAGATGTTTTAGTTGTAGTGTGGTGATACCTGTTGGACCCGGTGCTTTTCGTTTGAGTGTTTTTAGCGATCGCTGGAGTTCTCGAATGGTAATAGGGGGAAAGTCTGAGGGATGCAGTCTTTGCAGGTTCCCAGTGTGGTACGAGGTGGTGTGATGTGCGATGTTTTTCATGTGTTCTTGGATGGTGTTAATGTGTTCAGTATCAAACTCTTCATTATCAGTTTCTGTAAATATGTGTTGCCAGTGTTCTCTGAATGTAGGTTCCTTTTGTTTTGGTGTATCCAATCTAATGTTATTGTGCTTGAAGTATGGGACTATTTGTTTTGTGTTGGAGCCCGTCATTCTTTTGACGGATTTCCAAAACTGTTTTGGGTCTTCTTTGAGTTCTAGTGCTGATATGAGGTCTTGCCATCTTGTAGTTTTAGGTAGGCAGTTTGCAGTTGAGAGCGTAGTGAATGAAGTTGTCTATTCAGCGCTACTGATGGACCATGTATTTGTAGGTGGTGAAGGGTTGCTTGGTATTGAGTTTGAATTAGGAGTGTTTCGTGATTCGGTTTTATGTCAGGAATTATCCGGTGTGTGAGGTTAGGAACGGCAAGGTCTGAGTCCTGTCATACTAGCAGTGTCCATTTTTCTAAGTGCTCATCTATTTATTTTAGCGTTGGGTCTGGCGTGGAGGGTACTTGGTGATGTTTGAGCAACTCTTTGTATAGGGTCCAATTTGCTTTATGGAATGATTTACGTGGTCGGATTGGAATTTTGAATTGGATTTGCCGAGATTGTGGCAATGATTGGTATGTTGTCCGAAGGTGTTATTGATCCTGGTTGGAGATGTATGTTGTGAAATGCTTTGTTGTTTTGAATTACTCTATCTGAGGGATGCCGTGCTTTTGTGGGTGATAAGAGTGGAGAAGTAGGGACCTATGTGAGAGCATTTCTTTTGAGCGATAAGCGTAAAGCGTGTGTGGCTGTCTGCCTGTGAGGTTGGACCTGGAGTTTCCTAGCGAGGGATGGTTAGCGTTCAAATCGGCAAAAAGGTAAACCGGGGTGCGGCCTGTTAAGGAGGGTGTGGAAGTCTATGAAGTTTAGGTAACCGGTCCGGGGAGGGATGTACTTGGTTCCAATAGTGATAGATACTTGTAGGATGTCTATTGTCACAGCCATCATATCGGAGTGGAAGTTGTCGTGTAACTTGTAGGGAATGTGACTCTTGATAGCGATGGCAGCACCGGCGTGTTGGGCGTTGTCTTTATTGGTTGCGTGTGAGTGGTAGTTGAAGATTTTCAGAGGAGTGCTGTTAGTGAGGGAATGGCCGTTCAGCAGAATGATATCAGGGTCGATGTCGTTGTAGATGTTGGCGAGCGCGAACTTTTTGTTGGTCCAAGTTTACACATTGTGTTGGATAATTTTTATTGAACGCTGTGGTGTCATTTTGGAGAAGAATGTTTGGTAGTGGATGCCTTTGATTTTTTAAAGATTGATGTTGTGGTAGTGTGGCGGCTCATGGTGTCGAAAGCGTCGTGGGGGATGATGTTTATGTGAGGTCTGTCAAGGATAAGTTTGTCACCTTTTGGTAGGTCGAAAGTTAGGGCGGAGTCTCTCGCGCACCGATAACTTTATACCTAGGGTTTTCTTCTTCAGCTCTTCGATGAACCAAATGTTACGAGGTGCTGCTGAGATTGGGGTGGGATCTTGGTCACTTCTAAAGAGCTTGATCTGAATGGGATCATTTATTCGTAAAACTCCGACGTCAGACCATATGAAGTTGAAACTGTAATTTCCTGGACTAACTGTACAACGAGATGGTCCAAAGCAAGTTTCTCGTCTGCACAGGCTAGTTGCACTGGGGTGCAATAAAATAGGGCTTTGTTACGCATCACATCAGCAAACGGTGCCTGTTGTACAAAGCGCTGGTGCACAAGGCGTTGTTTCTATATGCGGCGCGGACCCATGCAAAATATAGTATATTAGTATAGTATAGTATCTTCGGCATTGAAGAATAGGCCTGTTGCCGATTCTTGTACTTTTCTTGGCTAGACTGGCCTTTTGATCAAATATTTTCAACGGACGGTAGATTTAAAATCGCTTCTAGATTTCAGTTGTTCCGTAGGATACGAGGCATTTTAGGACTAAACATATGCTCCTGCATGGCCTTGTCTAGTCTGTTCTTGAACGCGTTCATGCTCGGAGCGTCAACAATATCTTCAGGGAGGCTGTTCCAAATGTCGGTGACTCGAAGCGAGAAGAAACGTCGCGTGGATAAGTTGCACCGCAGTTTTTTTTAGTTTATAGCTGTGGCCCCTGGTGTTGGTTCCCGTTTCAAATTCCAGTAATCCTTCTGGGACCTTGTACAAACCATGAGCATACTTGCATACTTCAATGAGGTCACCACGCAGGCGACGATAACGGAGACTGGGAAGCTTCATAATCTTCTTTCTTCATACGACTTGCCCTTTAAGCCTGGAATTATCCTTGCTGCACGTCTTTGAACACTCTCAACTAAATTTCTGTCCTTTTCAAGTCTCGGTCACCACACAACGTTTCCAAACTCTGGGTTCGGGCGCACGACAGAAGTGAACAGCTTCATCATTTCTATATTTAGGTACTCGTAAGAGCGTCTGATCAGCCCAAGCAGTTTATTGGGTTTATTAACTTCTGTTTCAATATGCCTAGAAATTTTTAGCTCCTTGTCGACCCAAACTCCAAGATCTTTTTCCACGCAAGACTTCTCAATCTCTCGTTGCCCTCGTATCATAGCCCTCTCGTTGCAACCGTGTCTTCTACTCTTCTCAAACTGTAAGCATGCTGTTCATTGTTCTTGCCGAGGTGAAGTACTTTACACATGTCAGCATTGAAACGCAGCTGCCACGCATCAGCCCAGTCAACTAAACTATCAAGATCATTTTGCAGTTGCATTTTATTTGACGCATCCTTAACTGTATTATAAACTTTTGTGTCATCGGCATACATGGAGCACACGCTTGACACTACTTCTGGTAGATCGTTTATAAAAGCGACGAACAAAACAGGTCCAAGAACGCTTCCTTGCGGTACGCCACTTCGCACAGTTACCCAGTCTGATACGGTTCCGTTAATGCTGACACGTTGTCTTCTGCCTACTAGGAAATTCCTGATCCATTTGAGTACATTTCCCTCTATTCCCAAAGAATTCGCTTTACTTAACAGTCACTCATGCGGAATATTATCAAATGCCTTGGCAAAATCGAGGTACAGTGCATCCACTGGCTCCCTTTCGTCCAGCAGGCGAGTCCAATTATTCAAGGTAGACGGGAGATTAGTGGTACATGATCTGCCTGCAATAAAGCCATGCTGACAGTCTAATAGAAGATGGTTAACAGTCAAGTGGTCGATAATCCTATCCCTCATGACCGATTCCATCACCTTACACACAACACGTGTGAGACTTACAGGACGGTAGTTACCGAGGTCACTTCTGTCACCTTTTTTGAACAGAGGTGTCACTTGGGCTTCTTTCCAGTCGGCCGGCAAAGTCCCTTCGATTAAGGTTTTTCGAAAGAATACTGTTAAAGGGCCTGCCAGGACGGTTGCTAATTCGTTGAGTAATCTATTGTGGAAACCGTCTGATCCAGATGACTTGTTGGGATTCAGGGAGACCAAGCGCTTGAGAACCTCCTCTTCATGTATCTCAAAACTAGTCAACTTTGAGCCCACTGGTCGCTCCTCAATAGCTGGAATACTGTTCAAGTCCTCATCTGTGAAGACGCTGCTAAAGAACTGATTTAGAACATTGGCCTTGCCCTCCTCAGAAGATATCTTCCGTTGATTTACATCCAAATCAGCAATACCGTCCCTTGTCTTACACTTCGAACTAGCATACAAGAAGAAGGCTTTCCGGTTCTTTTTGAAAAGACTATTATTGGCAACGAGTTTTTGGCAACGTCTTTTTCAAAATTTTTGACTGCGGTGCGACAAGCTTTTTTAGCTTGATTTCGAGCTCTTGCATACAGGTTATACTCAGCCTCGCTACGAGTTCGTAAATAACGCTTATAGGCTTCCTTCTTTGCCTTTAGCTTAACTTTAACCGTATTGTTCTTCCACTGTGTTTTTCTGACTCCACCGAGCTTTATCTTAGGTACACACGCATCAACTGCAGACATAACCATGTTCTTGATGAATGACCACGACTCCGCCACATTCATGTTCATAATACAGTCCGAAATGTTCGCTGCACTCACTGATTCACGAAGTTTCTCATAGTCGCCTTCCGCAAAGTTGAAACCTTCACGCTTCCGAGGCGTCTTTTCTGTATAGCACTTAATACTGAAAAACAATGACTGGTGGTGACTTTTGCCCAACGGAGCCTCGTGGCGAAGCTCTTCTACCATTGATTCTTCACTAGTAAACACTAGGTCTAGAGTATTTGGAGTCTGATTTCCTCTAAAATGGGTTGGCTTTGTGATGTGCTGGTATAAAAATGAGTCTCTCACAGGCGTATACTAATGCGCAAGGCGTTTGTATATACGGCGCTGGGATACGAAGCGCCAGTGCGTAATGTGCAGAAGACCTCACCTGGAAGACGCAGGGCAGCATGATGACCACGTTGATGAGGCCGAGGATGGCGGCGACCCAGCCTGCGGATGTGTACTTGTCCCAAGTGAAGGCCCCATTACCTGAGGTTTCCGTCACCGTCACAGTCAGCACCGCCTGGATCACTGCACATGCCGATGCCACGTAAGCTACATCAATAAAATTCTTGGACACGATTTATAGATTTATCTGGAGTTAAAAAATGATGATCAAACATTATGATCTGTATTCTAATAAAAACATTTATGTCAGTATTTCGGAATTAAAAGCCTAATTTATAATATAAAATCATTGTTAAATGAGGCATTACAATTGAGAATGCCCCTAACAATAAACTTAAACTTCAGTTAAAAACACGAATTCTAACTGAATACGTAGTGAGAAAAAATTGGAAAGCTTTTTGAATGTAGTAATTAAATATGCCGTTGGGGTAACTAGTCAACATTTCATTTGAATGTTCTGTTAAAGGCCGATGAAATAGTAACGACGATTTCAGCTTAATTATTGTCGTCAAACGATAAAAGACAAAGACAACACGAATTCCCACTTTCTTCGTCCATATAACTTTTTATTGCTCATTTAATCAATGACTTGTACGGAAACCGAAGCATGACTTAAACCATGAGCACGTACTGAGCATACCTTGGTTTTGATAGAATAAAACAAAAATAAAGCTACGACTGGTACTTTTTTACGAGCACGCGATTTGGATCGACCCAGATAGGGACTGTTAATGTTAGTAAAAATTCAAAAACTATAATTTAATGTCTGCGCAGAATTATCCAGTTTAAATGCTGGACATGAATCGACAACTTGAAGGTGTAGTACAATCTTTTGATTAGTGATATTTACTAATAATTATAATAAGTGAAATCAATTCATGGAATACATAATACCGACGAGTTATCTAAGAACTTAATTTCAAAATGGACAACTTTGTACAACTTCAGACAAAGAGTTTTGTCTGGCCAAACACACACAATATACATTTGTGATGTATTAACTTGAACAACTAATGTCTATTCGCATGGTTCAAATTTAAGGAAATCAGGGCAGCGGGGAGGTAATAATCAGATTATTCCTGATTTTTATCTGACATTCCACAGCAAATTCCGGAAACCTTTCAAGCGCCGGCGTCTAATCAAATAGCTATTAGTAGATAGTAACAGGGGTGTATCGTCACAATTTGCATAAACAGCTTAACAGGCTACCGATCATTTACCCCGAATATTACCTATCAAAATTGACCAATTACAGCCGGATAAAACTTGGTCATTTACCTACAATTTTATTTCGTATCTTGACCATCGAAAATTTGAGCAGTGTCTTTCGATAAAAAACCTGAGCATTTACCCACAGTCTTGACTATCAATATCATGGGTTAACGACCCTTTACCCCCAGTTGAGCACTTTTTAACCGAGAACTCAGGCATTGAGCGAGTGTTTTGATGGAAGTTACTTTTTTGGGATGTATAATTGATTCAAATTTTTGAAATACTTTCCAGAACCTGGGCGCTCATCTTTATTGATCAACACAAAGCTATAAGGTACTTTATACGTTTCAGTGCACAGTTCTTGAAACTCGGCAAAGGGCATATCGCAAGCAACGTAATCACTGTGAATATTCCTCATATCGATGAAAGGTCACTCGAAAAGAATTAATAAATTTGAATTTACTCTAATGGTTTGTCTTGGTAATATGTGATAGTTTTTGGATAAGTGAATTGAATTACAGTTATTATGTCTTCCACGGGTGTAAAAACCATCAGCAGGATTTTGATTCTTTCCGTAGCAACATCATTAAAAAAGAAATTCTTCCTTGGATCTATATCACTGGGATTAGGTACAGAAGCCGTACTTCAAAATATTCGATAGCACATTTTTGTTGACGTCTTTTAGGCAGGGTTTCAAGATATTCATAAATATCGTCATTGCCGTCAGAAAATAAATCAATGATTTCAGGTTTATTATATCCCTCATCGAAAGCGTTCTTCAGCAACTTATATTCAGGCTGATGAGTTGACTTGCTATAGAGGAAAAGGTTGTTGAAATCAATAAAATTATCTAATGGCAACTTCAGTAGCAATGACGTTTTTCCGCAATTCGAACTTCCAATTATGAGACACCTCAAACTTGGAGAAGGAAATAGAAAATGGTTCTTCTGTGTATTTTTATTATCGTCTTTCCACTTATAGAGCATTTTTCAAAGTTTCATTACTAAAATCCTTTTCAATGTTTGTTCTAATATATTCACCTGAATTATAGTCTGATTTATTTCGGTGGAGAGATGGCGAATATCATAGCGAATATTATCAGCATCAATCTGCAGCTAATTACTATTTCCAGAATTGAACATCACCTATCATTGAACATTTGTTATTACCGCCTCCATTTTTATAAAAAATTTCATCAAGCAATTTTCTCACAGGCTGCCTCGAATAAAAATTGCGTGTAAATTAACTACCCTCCATTAAATTTAATTTAATTCCATCATAAATCACTATATATTTTCGAATATTTTCAACTTGAAATTAGATGAAATGCCTTATTTAAGCCAAACCGTAAATACATTATTAGAGTGAATTGTCAATCTTTTGTCAATCAATTATTTTATTTTGTACATTAGCTATCATTTTTATTAACCATTATTATAAATGCATTTGTAAATTTATAAACTTAGTTTAATATTTATCTTTTCGCAAAATCATGGTAGAGTTCTCTAGCGAACGCTGGTTCCAATATTCTCAACTTTTGAAAGTCGTTAAGAAAACTCATCCTGCTTTCTCACTACTTCTGCTATTCTATTCATGCTGTCATCTGCCCGATTTTTTACACCGTCAATATACGCCTTAAATTCAGCTGGAATTCCTGCTAATGAAGATACTTTTTCATCGAGGTATTTCAAATTATTCATTTGTTTTCGCAATTTTAATCTTACTTTATTCATTTCCTCAGTTAATTTTACACCAAGATTCTCCAATTCTGTTTTTACTTCAAGCATTTCTTGAGTTTTTTTTTGTCAAGATCTGTCATTTCCTGAGTTACTTTTCCATCAAGAGTTTCCACTACTGATTTTACTGCAGATAATTCTTTCCCGACAAAGTTGATATGCATCATGTCATGACATCCTCCCTCATTACATCTATTCTTCTGCTGGTCATTTCTGAATCCTTTACATGAACATCATAGACTTTTACGGCCTCCTCATCAACATAACTCTAGCATGCGCATTCTTATCCTCAATTGGATAAGAGATATTGGCATGTCTCCGATTATTCAGATCAAAAATTTTTTCAGCGTCAAGGTACTGGAAGCCAATACCTGGAAGACCTCTTTGAAATGATATGAGCATACTTTTCATTCCTGTTCCAAATATATTAGCACCAGTCATTTTAATAGAGTAAAACTTATAAAGCCTACAGACTTTTCCGGACTCGTGCAGCTACAAGATTATTTATACGATATGTTAGTTTTTTTGTTCAATTCTATGTTTTTATCAGTTTCATTCTTTAGCATCAATTTAAGTTGATTGGTTTCAATCTTATTTGATATAATATCTCCAGAAAACTCATGAAATATGTTTTTAATATTCTTCATATCATTAATAATATGTTCCATTTTTGTCTGCGAAACTGACCTCGCTCGTAAGTTCATGACTTGTTCTGTTATGTAATTAAATTTTATATCATTAATTGAAGCTAAATATGACTCCAGGCTTTCGAATTTCTAATCAACTTTGGCAAAAGATATTTTTCCATTAATTTGTAACTCGAGGTTATGAATTCGCAATTCTGAAGTTTTAAGCTTTGCATTTACTAACTCCGAATTCTTGACTTTATAATCAAGAGCTACCAGAAAATTATTTGTTTTCTCCTCAAATTGTTTCATTACTTTATCCTCAATATCCATTTCTATATTTTTTACTTGGTCATCAACGCTAACTGCAAACTGATGATTTTCTCATCAATTTGCTTGATTAGTTTTTTTTCAACATGCAATTCTAAATTCTTGACTTTGTCATCCAGCGCTAACTGCAAGCTGATTATTTTTTCGTCAAAAATTACTTGATTAGTTCTTCAGCTTGCAACTTGAAATTCTTGACTTTTCCATCGAAAGCTGACTGCAAACCGTCAATTTTCTCATCAAATTGCTTGATTAGTTTTTCTCCAGAAGATTCGATCTTGGACTCCAAAATTTTATATTTATCTTCAAGTGCATACTCTAAAAATTTCAAACCTAAATCAGTATTAAAAAACTCAACTCGTAAGCCTTCTCTCAGGATCGTAATAATTGAATTGAAGGTGGAATGTTTATTTCGAAGAGTTTCGATTAAAGTTTTCCGAGACTCTAAGGGAAATACTTTAACTGGTTCTTCCTAACCATCTTTGCAAGCTGATGAAAGTTTCAAATTATTAGCGTAGATATTAATACTTGTCATTTTTTAAGAATAATAAATTAAAGAAATTTTAATACCCATTCTTATAAAGATCTAATAGGAAGGTATCAAATCACTCATGCTCCAGTCGTTTTAACATTTCTAAACATAAATGTCCACAAATTACTTCACCCATTTTTGTATTATATAGCCTGACCAAAAGCAATGTCATTCAAACTCGTTAGGACATGTCAAACTATAACTATCAAAGTAATAACAAGTATCATTTTCATTATACCAACAAGTCCAATGTGTTCCACTTCCTTCTGTCACATCAAGATTCAAAATTCTTCGCTCCGTTTAAAAAGGTGACCTAGAGCAGTGCATGTAGCCCTTTTGAAAATATCTCTGACTGAAGGAACTTTCAATACTCCCAAATAATGTTTCAAATCATCTTGTGTTAATGGTTTAATGGGGTTTATTTTCTTGTGGATTCAAGTAGAGACCTCCCTCACAAGATTTTAATTGGTGAAGATTTTTTTTTCGCTATGATCAATCTTAAACAGATCCCTTGTTAGCTTCCATTGTTTCATTGTGTCGTTTCGTTTCTGCTATAAGTTTATCATCAGCTTTCTTCTTATTGATTGCACTAGCTATGGCAGAAGCTCCTCCTGCCAGAGACTCAGCAGCGCCTAGAGCTCTCAGGATAGCAGGAATTTAAAAGATGGAACCTCCTTTTGCTCAAAGTTTTAGTTTTCTTACAAATCAAGTAACGTCCGCTCCTTAATATTTTATTATTTATCGTCATAACATACTGAGCATGCACTGTATCCGTTTTTTTTACATTTAACGCAATACATTATTTTAATAAGAAATAAATAAAAAAGAATTGTAAATTTTTAGTAATTTATATTCATTTTTCACCATCAGATTGCAATTGAATTATTCTGTCTCAAAGAATTAGAGTATAAGCATATGTACTATCAGGAATGCTATTATTGAATTCAGCTTTAATCTTCATATAGCTTCAGCTTATGAATATCTTATAGCTTATCTTCTTCATCTTTAGTCTGCATAAAGCCAATAAACGACTTAGACTGATCAGACGCTCTTTCGAGTCCCTAGATGCAGAAGCGATGAAGCAGTGGTTTTTTTGCTGTCGTGCGCCCGAACCTAGAATTTAGAAACGCCGTGTGGTCACCGAAATTTGAAAAAAAAACAAAAATTAAATAGAGAATGTTCAAAGACGCGCAACAAGGATAGTTCCGGGCTTGAAAGGCAAGTCATATGAGAAAAGATTAAAGATTATGAAGCTTCCAGGCCTCAGTTATCGACGTCTGCGTGGGGAACTCATTGAAGCATACAAGTATACTCATGGCATATACAAGGTCCCAGAAGGATTACTAGAATTATACACAAGAACCAACACCACGGGCCTTGGCTATAACTAAAAAAACTGCGTTGTAACACATCCATGCGACAAAATTTCTTCTCGCTTCGGGTTACCGATCTGTGGAACAGCCTCCCTGATAGCATCGTTGATGCTCCGGGTTTGAACGCCTTCAAAAACAGACTAGACCAAGCTATGCAGGAGCATATGTTCAGTCTTAAAATGCCTAGCAAATTACGGACCAGGCAATAAGTCCAGCAGCTATCTCAATCAATCGTCAGTTATGGAAAGATCGGGTTCCAATAGCCGGATCCCTTGTGAATCAAGTCACGAAAAATTCATGAATCGGCAAGAGGTCATGGGCATATTTTCTTCAAAGCCGATACTTCTATTCTATTCCATTCTATAAGACTGTCCACAAAACGCAATTTGTTTGTGATGCATAATCTATCATCATTTTATAAACTACCGCATAATTGTTACTATCAAATCAATTTGTAAGTTTTGCTCAGGATACCTTTCGTTATTAAGCTGAATATATGCATTCTTCTGTCACAGTGATCAAACCGTGGATTATTAGAAAGTTGCGAATTATCTCTACCAGTTTGAAATGCTAAAATGACATAACGAGGTCTTTGAGTTCCCGAACTTGGTGTAAAAGTCCAATCCAAGAACTATTGATTAGGACTCATTATTGTTTGTTCCAATTGACGATTCATGTAGGCAATTGATTTTCTAATTTTATCTTTTATTTGACGATATAATTAAATCTTCTAGTCAACGGAGTGTTTATAAGCCGTCATTTTCCAAATTAGTCTTTTGATAATGCTTTTCCCATCAACAACTTTATATTGATGATTTGGATCTTTATCGCTAGTCTTGAACAGAACATTTGCATCATCACCTCATCTTAGAGTTAAATAATGCTTGACTCTATAAATCACTTTGTCACAAATTTCATAGAATCCAAAAAATATGTTTTAGGGGAATTGTAACATTAAGATGACCACCAGCGGCTCCTAAATTGCTACGTTCATAACTTCATTGAATCCATCATTCGATTTTTCATTGTTTGAGTGTCAATACTCCAGAAGAACATCATATTTTCTTTGGAGCTTCGTTGATAAGTTGTCAATCCTTTTATAATTGTAATAGTTCCAGGATAGCTACAGCCCTCAATTTCTTCATTTCCGATTCTTACTCGATCGAATTAATACATCAGACCATTATTGATAATTGATATTTTATCATCTCTGAAGTTATAATTGCAAGACTGATTTGTTTGATGATGTTTAGTGACAAATGCATTTCTGCTCTGTGTTACGCAGCCATGTAACTTTGAGTACTATAATAATATAACCATTCCTAGGATCCACCTCATGTGTCCTTTAGCTTTTCTTATCTATGAGCCTAAGAATTGCTTATCTCTGTATCGCATATGCGGAATATCTTCTTCAAGCCCTGACCCAGCAGCAGGTGCGACCTTGCCTGATGTGCAGGGAACTGAGTGGTACTCAGTACAACCGCTGCAAACTAGGTTATACAGTATACACTCATGCAAATGGTGTTTTGTGTCTTTTATAATAAACATTAACAGGTTCTCCTCTATGATTTTAACATCAGAATTTCACTTCGATAAATCCACCTTCAACATCTTGCAAAAATGCATGACAGTGACAGTGTCATGCAAAACTTGCAGTGAAGTTTTGAAATAATGCACCCAGTATAACAGCGTCACCTATATATTTAACTATATACTTCAGAATGATGTTACTGCACTGCATCTGCAACGTTGTGGCACTGCAAAAACTTTGTAAAAGTTCGCGCAGTTTTTGACCGATTTTATATTACTGGAAGCGATCCCAGTTCGAAATTCTCGCAGTCATTGCGGCCGTTCGCCGCAGAGACGTTCGCAAACGCGCAAATCTAGGCCGTTGTTGCCTACTTCACCTCGCGCCCAAGCAGTCTAGCGATGATATGGCCTCATCTGCATGCGCTGTTGACCACCCTGGCGTTGCGCTGGGGCGAGCGTTGGCGCAGGCAAGTTCACCCGCGGCTGGCTTCCAGACTGCGGCGATTTCTGACTGGGATATACATCGTTTTGTTTTGACAATTCATCGTCAAGGGCTGTCTCTTGGTACACGCTCACCCAATATAAAGCCTTCGATCCAAATATTAACTCTTGAACCTACGCGTGCGAATGGCGCCTGTTAATCATTGATAAACCCACTCCCTCAAAATTAGTTTTACCGTTTTACGAATATGAATTTTGATGTGGTTATTATTATATACTTTGCTTCTAAAATTGTTCACTTAATAGCCTGCACAATAGTTACTTAACTCTACTTATAGCAATCGTAGGTCGTGAATATTTCTTGGAATCTAACTGCAATGGAAACATTGGCAAGCGAGCGAACGTTTCCGAGAACCTCCTGCATCACCCTCTAATGGTATTTATTAAGAATGCAAATATAAGTCATGAAGATCGTTCATCGTTAATATATTAACACTTTAACATGTTGGCATCATTACCATTTTCATCAGCACTATTCTATTCTATACTAAGTGAATGCTTGGATGCAGTGTTTTCATCTGTTGTCAATGAGGATGACAAAACCCAGTTTAGTGGACACCAGTTCATAAGTGAACTGGTGTCCTGTGTAACTAAAACCTGCCGTAACCGTGGCATTCCTGTTCAAGTGGGCGGTTACATTAAAAAATAATTCGATGAAGTGCTCATTTTAACATCGAAAATTGACCATAATTTAACTTGTTAACAGGACCTTACGGACCACCATCCACTTCTCTGAAAGGATACGAACAACTAGACACACACAATAATGATAAAATCGGGCATAGTTATAAAATTATAAGTAGATATATGTATAAACAATAGAAAACGGTTAATATAAAATAGAATTATCGTTACACCCAAGAATTTGTTGCTTCTCACCTGGCCCGACGACGAAGCCCAAAGCCTGGGCCGCGGCGACTATGGAGATGCCCGCGGTGCGCTCCTTCTGCGTTGTGGAGGCCGCGAGGTACGACCTACACAACGTCACGTTCCCTGCACCCAAACACGGTTACTTCTTCCACTTCAAAATTATACTTTTTTGAAGACTTCAGTGACAATTTTTTTTTAATCAATATATAAATAATTAAAAATTAATCGTTTGCAATTAGGATGCATAATTTTCTTCTCTCATTTTAAAAAAGGAAGACGGCTTCTTGGGGATAGATGAACATTGAGATTTTTAAATTCAGTGATTAAGAATTCCGTTATTCTTAATCACAATATCCCGAATCCCGTTATCTTGAATCCCTTGCTAATTTTTAAAGTAAGGTAATGCTGATTTGAGTCAGACCGGTTCGGCTCACATTTACCAGAGTATTCACTTGTAATATTCGTTTCGAATTCTAAATAAACACAAATCTAAAACAAAACATCCATCAAATAAATCAGAGTGGGCAGTTCGTGTAGTGTGCGTTCTGTGTGTTGCTGAGCTTGAATAAAGCGTAGGTAATTCTGACTATTTTATACTATAATATTAAAAATTGCTGTCTTGTGAAGTGGAGAAGGGACTGAACTCTGTTATGCAATTATAGGCAGCATGTGCCTTGACCGCAAAGTTAGGGAAGGAAACCGTGAGATCTAGGGTTTGTTTATAGTTTGTGGAATGGCGGGGTATTAAAGAGGCCTTTAGGAATTAGAAACTGTCGCGGCGTCACTTCGAGGCTATATAGGCTTAAGTGTGGACGACACCAGCGTATGTAAGGGCCCTAAAATTCACGCCAAAGGTTGCTCTTATACTGAGGTGACCGCCACGCATGTACGGTCTGCTGTCTGCGGACGTTGTGACGGCCGCGGCCGTGAGGCCGGCGATTTCGCCGTTTTCGAACTTTGGCTGCCGCGAGAAACTTAGACTCAACGAGGCAGCTACGATTCCTGTGAGGGGTCGCCTGCCGAAGACCACAACTGCCCTGGATGTAATGGACCATCATGATTCCTGCCTTCCGGAACGTAGCCTTCAACACTTCAAGCCGTCCGTATCTAGGCCGTGGGTCGAACCAGCCCTTGGTCGAACGGCCACTTGTCGAAGGACGATAAATTTTGGAACAGAACTATGCTATCTGAAACCTAACCTCAGATGCGGTGAACGTAAAATTACGTAATTTAACGA